>NC_052057.2:27172928-27472928 GCF_903992535.2 Arvicola amphibius | reverse complement strand
GTCTTTCTTCCCTGTCCCTGTCAGATGTACATTTCCTTAAAACTCAGTTTTCATTTATGTGTTTGTTTCTATGCCTGCATGGGTTAATGTGTGCTACATTCATACAGGAACCCATGGAGGCCGGGAGAGGACATCAGATTCCCTGAAACTAGAGTTAAAGACATCTGTAAGCCACCTAGGTGCTGCAAACTGAACCTGGGTCCTCTGCAAGTTAAGTAAGGACTCTTAACTGCTGAATCTTCTCTCCATCCTCCTGATACACTTATTAAACACATAGCTCATCAAGATCTCTTCTCTGTAAAACCTTGTTTCACCTCCCCAATCTCTCCTTTCTATATGATCCTCCCATCACTGTCCCCTTCCTTCAATAGCGGCAATTATCCAACGGTGTCATAGTTCATAGGTCTCTATGTAGTATTATATGTACCTGTCTCCTAGTCTGTGATCTCCTTAAAAGCATAGGAAAGTTTTCTTTTTTTTCAGATTTGCCCATGGATTAACACAGTACCCAACACACGTAAGAGAGGAAACAGAGACATGAAAGACTGAAGCTTTGCAGGGAAGAGTGTGGGGTGAGGATACTGAGATGCATATCCCTGTCTTTATCCACTCACAGAAAGTCACTGGTCTCCTTTGGTTACCAGGGACCTCAGATACCATCACACAGGCATAAGAGGGCAAACTCTCCGTTCCTGTAGAATGCAGGCTATGGAAAGGGAGATAGATATACTATCTAAAAGTTGAAACACAATGTGGCAAGTCATGCAGCACCCTGGGAGACTGAGGAAGACTAGAGGAGAATCTCTAACTCAAGCTTTGATATTGGGCCTTCTGAAGAACAGGTGTCTAAGTTCAGAATAAAAGGGGCGTTCGTTGGAGGGGGCCAAGTCAGGAGACGGCAGATTGCGGTTCAGGCAAAGGGCAGAGGTAGGAAAGAATGGGGCTTATCCTGGGAATCACAGGAGTGGGTGCAGCTAGAGGGATGATTGTAAGGAAGAATGCTGCTGACAACTCCATTAAAGTGTTGATTCATGAACTTTAAATTTCCCTATGGGAGAAGAGACTTGGTCACCCTCCATCATAAACCCAATTTTAACCTCTGTTTGGGTAATCTTAGTGAGGTGAAATGGCCTACATCTGCTTCCTTATTTTTAACAGGAGAAGAATGTCAAAACATAGATGTGAGTGTTGAGTTAATGCAAGTCAGATTTTGTGCTGGAGATTAGCGGAGTACTCACTGAATGTTTTCTTCCTGACAGGACCAGTTAACCTGTGCTCTGCAACAACCTCCCAGAGAGTCAGAACACAGTACTCATCAGCAGCCACCAACTGTGAGCCCACTAGGTGTGTGTCACTTCTGTACTGGGGCAGTAAGAGGCCACTTTCCCATAAGACCCCTCTTTCTCTTGAAATCTACAGGCAAATGGATGGAGCTAGAAAACATCACATTGAGTGAGGTAACCCAGACCCAGAAAGACAATTATCATATGTACTCATAAGTGGTTTTTAATCATAAAGCAAATAAAACCAGCCCACAAATCACAATCCCAGAGAACCTAGACATCAATGAAGACCCTAAGAGAGACATACATGGATCTAATCTACATGGGAAGTAGAAAAAGACAAGATCTCCTGAGTAAATTGGAAGCATGGGGACCATGGGAGAGGGTTGAAGGGGAGGGGAGAGGAAGACAGGGGAGCAGAGAAAAATGTATAGCTCAATAAAATCAATAACTAAAAAAGACCCCTCTTTCTTCCACGTTAGTCCTTTGAAGTCTTTGAAGTCCTGGTCAGTAAGCCATTCCCTCTGAATAGAAACATTACTTCCTAGAAGGAAGAGACAAAGTTGTAAGATTCAGGAAGCTCACACAACTTACAGGACTCAGGATGCTCAAAAAGTTTTAAGATTCATCAAGTCCCTCCCTGAGATATATAAGCAACAAAGAATTACTAACTGAGAAGAAGGTTCTTCGGTACTAGTGTAGGCTTTTGGTGAAGGATCTGTCTTTATGTCCTCTGGGCTCCTATAAGAAACCCTTCACCTATGTTCCCTCCTGAAGTAACTTTAATAAACCCACTAAGATAGAGGTAGAGGAAATCGTTAAATTTGTCAATGGTGCCCTAGGATGGGATCTGTGCATATCTCCCTGGAACGAGTCACAAGCTCATGTAATGACCTCACTGGAGGAAAACACAGGTACCTCAATGACTTCATGTAACAGAACCCCTTTGTACCACTCACATCCTTCATTTACCTCGTTGTAGAGATTTGGGACCCCAATTGCAGCCTATTAAGGCACTAAAGATTGGAGGCCATTTTTATGGCAGTGATCCTATTCTGTTCTATTAAAATATCTAACCCACTGATAATGAATCAGAACTCAATCAGGACAAGCTAAAAGGAACCTAATTTCCACTGGTCTTTTTTACATGAGAGTATATGAGCAATAACTCAGACTCTGAAATTAAACAAAACTGACTCTCACTCCCGACTCCACACTTCCCAACTTTGTTTTCTCTACCAAATGATTCAATCCTCCTGCCTCACTTCACCCTCTGGTAAGATGTAGATAAAAATGTGCTTGCATTATTGGGAACACTGAAGTTTATCATTCATATACATTTTTTGTTGCAGATACATACAGTTGGTGCTCAATAAATGAAAGTGACTAGCACAATGATCTCTAGCTTGAAATCTGATCCTGGGGCGAACTGAAGATTTGTTGCTATACGATTTTCGGAAGAAAAAGAGAACACCACACCATAAACTTCAGCTCCCTTTTATCTAACACCTCAGAGAGGGAGTGGAGGATGACAGCCTCTCTCTGCCCCAGGACATAACAGTGAACTGGTCACCTTGGCAACCTGAAAACTTTACTTCATGCAATCACCCCAAGAATGTCTGTTCGTCTCGATGCATATCCAGCGATACTGTCAGGTCAGTAATTACTCTGACTGAGCTAATAGTGTGTTAACAGATCAAGCCTCGGGGGCTCATCAATTACTCCTTCTCTCTTTCCTCAGTGAGGATCTCAGGGTCCAGGGGATTTGAGCTGTTATTGGACTCCGAGGTTTTCCAACGTTGGTTCTCTCACTACTAATGCTTCTGGCACGCTCCATTTTCCCAGCACCACAAGTTGCAATCAACACATGCTGTCAGTTGACATCTTTTAATATTTGCTGCTCTCTTTCCGCCTAGTGCTTGTGGCTCCATCTTGACATGAGGCTGTTCCTGTTATTGCCCTTACTAACTAAATAGCCCTTGGACTCTAGCTGGGAAACAGTATCATAAATTGCTTAGAGTTAGCCTATTTCCTGCAAACAAAAACCCAGGCAGCTTCAGGCCCATTTTTACTTTATTATTTATATAGCCAGGCCATTTATTGCAGGATATCGCCTCTCCCTGGGCTGGAGGAGGCGAATTATTCCATTTCCTATCGTAAATGTGCAACTCCTGATTCAGCAGCCTCAACAGGAGGTATACTCGGAATGAAAGTGTTTGAACATTTGTTGTTGAGAGGAGAAATTCATTATCTGTGTCTTGCTCTTACTTTGGCACTTAACAGAGAGTGGAGCTTTAGAGGTGAATTCCTCCAACTAGTTAGGCACTGGGTTAGTCACTCTGTGCGGAGAAATATGGAGAGTTAGCTCGGTCAGATGCATGCATTCTAATGGTCTGTTGGTTCTGTTTAGTGAAGGCCTGCTATATTGCATAACATGTGCCTGTGTCTGTGCCTTTCAAATAACATTTCTCGCCACCTGGGGAACTGTGAAGGAAGCAGAGGGAGATATAGAAAGAATGGGTACCATTACCATAAAAGCTGGAAAAAGGTTTGAAGGGAGAGGAGAAATATGCTGCAGGATTTTTAATAGAAAGGCAATCTGCTTAATTATGGAAAGTTTTGCATTGTAAATTACTGTACAAGTAACATCACAGCTGAGGGAGCTACGCTCCTTGGGAAAGGAATCGAGGGTTTGTCAAAGTAGGAGGAAGGCTGAGAGGTTTCTCCACTAAACAAAGAGAAATTTCTTAATATTTTCAAATTTTAATAAACAAAACTATTGGGCAGAGTGCTGACTTCTCTTGAATGAAGCCAAGATTTAATCTCCAGCCTCCAACACAGCAACACTGTGTGGAACGACACACATCTGTAATCGCAACACTATAGCTCAGAAGCTCCAGTGCGCTTGGGGTCATCTTTGGCTACACAGAGAGTTCTAGGCTAACCTGGAATATATGAAACCCCGCCTCAATAGGGCAAGGGAAAAGAAAACCCACACAACTATTCCATCTCATATTCTCCTGTCTATTCCCTATAAAATCCCATTTCCATGAAACACAGGAATGAAGGACAGCTTAGGTTTTTAAGTTTACATAGTAGTATCTTGTGCACCCTGATGAACCCCACACTTCTGCTGGCTGAGATCAGGCATTGCTGAGGAAGAGAAGCATCGTGCTCCCCCCCCCCCCCCCAGAGAGATGCTGCCCAGGTGGGAGTCTGACTCCTTCACCGCTGCCTAGCGCTCTTTGCTAGAGGACCATTTCCAAAGACTACAAAGAGTCAGGGGGCCATTCAGAGCATCTCGTCTTAAGAAAATGAATACGAATATTTGGACATTTATGAAAACATTTAGGTTTGTGTTTATTTGAAAGAAGGAAATCTTTTTTTATTTGAGAATTATTGTGTTGTGCTTTGCAAGGAAAGAAAGCATCGCATTCGAAGTGTCCCTGCTTCTAGAACAATCTCAGGTGGCATGAATTAGCAACTTAAGGTCTGGTTTCTGCTGTGGCCATATTGAGAGATGTAGTGTTACTGAGGATCTGGCTTCTCCACCAGTGACAGAGAACCTGGAAGTCACTGTGGGAAACCCAACTCTTGTCTCTGACTATGGCTCCATGGTTTTTGACTGGAAACATGAGGAAGATAAGCCATATCCCAAGAGCTTTTACCAACAGTGTGCCCATTCCCAGTCAGTTTCATTAGAGAAGAGGCAGCTGGGAAGTTAGCTCAGCTTGTATAAGGTCAGCTTATACGAGACTATAACAAACAAAGAAGTGGTTAGCATTTCTACTTTAATCTTGGTCTACCACAGGTCCAGTACAATTTAAAATTTTAAAAGTCTATGCACTATAAGGACTAGACCATTTCATTTCTTCATGTGGCAGGTGAAGCATCATAGTGAGCTGTTCCTATTGCAAAAAAAAAAAAAAAAAAAGGATCTAATGATTATAAAGTCTAGAGCAGCCATCCTCAAACTATGGGTCATAACCCCTTTGGGAGAGTCGGAAGACCCTTTCGCAGGGGTTCCCTAAGATCACTGGAAAACACAGTTGTTTACATTGCAATTCATAACAGTAGCAAAATTACAGCAAACTGCATAGTAGCAATGAAAATAGTTTTATGGTTGAGGGTCACCACAGCATGAGGAACTATATCAAAGGGTCACAGCATTAGGAAGGTTGAGAACCACTGCTCTAGAGTCTTAGGACTCTAGAGGAAGGGGCTCAATCGTGGTGACTAGTCCCACGAAGAAATGGCCATGCCCCTTGAAGCTCTGTCGACACGGACCTTCAAACAGCAACAGACAATATTCAACACCTCAGTACAAGGGCATGAGACTCAGATTCAGGCTGGGACTGGATCTTATCGAAAGTATCATACATGAAGATTTCCAGAATGTCTCGTTGAGCCCATTCTGCATCGAGTTTGATTAATCCTCTTCTGTTACCAGCTAAAACTCACTTAGCACACTCTACAATGTAAACACTATCCATCTCTACCAGTGCTGATGGCTTCATTATCTCTGCTCAGCAAACATAGAGTCTTTTCACTGACAACTCAAATGATGCAAAGTAAGTGGAACGGGATGGAATTCTTTGAGGAGAGCAGAAATTTGTCAATGCAAAATAATTGCCCCATGTGACCCTGCCGTGGATGAATGACACATTTTAAAAATGCGCTTTGCTCCCCACCAGCTGCAGGAGTAATCAGAATGACCTTACCTTTAAGATGTAACTTTCCAAAGACAAATTGATCTTCCTCTCAAAGACCAAGTGGAAACCACAGCTAAACCATATAACACTTCTGATGAGACCAACGTAATCATGGGCACAAAAAGAAATTCACTGAACAGTTTGAATGTATCTTTGAAAAGGTCACTTGTTGGAAATGTATATTCCAAATTCGTGTGTAATCAGAAGTGGGATCTTTGGGTAGGAGCTGGGGTTATATGATACCACGAGGGAGAAGGTGCCATGCAACAGGAAGAAAGACTTGGCTGAAATGTCTGTTCTGTCTCACCACGTGATACTCTCTGCCATGCTATTGTGCAGCAAAAGGACCTACATCAGATGGTATGGGGACTGTGACGTTGCACCCTTGGCCTTCCTGTCCTCCCGAACCATGAACCAATGAACCCTCTATTCATTTCCTTCGTTTTTTGTTTGTTTGTTTGTTTGTTTTGGTTTTTTTCTTTTGTTCTGATTTGCTTGAGACAGACAGAGCCTCACTTTGTAGCCAGGCTGGCCTTGAACTCACAATAAACCTCTTGCTTCGCCGGGCGGTGGTGGCGCACGCCATTAATCCCAGCACTCGGGAGGCAGAGCCAGGCGGATCTCTGTGAGTTCGAGACCAGCCTGGTCTACAAGAGCTAGTTCCAGGACAGGCTCTAGAAACTACAGGGAAACCCTGTCTCGAAAAACCAAAAAAAACAAAAACCCTCTTGCTTCACCCTCTCAAGTGCTGCAATTACAGGTGTATGCAAGCATGACTGTCTGACATCTATTTTTTTTCTTAACAAATCAATCCTGTAACATCTATCGTAGTAACAGAAAGTGAACAAAGAAGATGGGAATTTGATTTAAAGCAATCTTACAAGAAATAAGTGACTACATTTTAGTTTGTTGTCATTGGCTTTCAGTACTGATAAGACACTGTACATAGCTTGCCTGCCCAGTTCTACTACAGAGCTAGTGATCCCTCTCAGCCTCAGATTGCCCTGGCCGTTGAACAGAAGACTGTGTTTCCTACTGGCTGATGAGCAAGGAAAAGACACCAGAACAGGTGTTCATATTTAAATTAAAATGCAGAAAAATGTTTACAAAAGAAAAGATAAAACCAAGCAACATGGATATCTCCAAATATTCCCATAAGGCATTGTGTCATTCATGGTCATTTTATAAGTTAGGAAATATGAAGTTAGTCAAACAGTAGCTGAACCACTGTCCTCAGAAAGAACTTCCTTTGTTTCTGTGACATAGAAGACGCAACAACAATAATAAATCTAGACAGTACACAGTAGTAAGCACTTCTCAGAGACGGAGATGACCCAAAGGGGTACAAGTTGCCCTAAGGCCAACAAGATGCACATCCCAAGGATGATGAGCTCTAGCAGAGTAAGGGAAAATTTTTCCATAAAGAACCAGATAGAAAATGCTCATTTAGAGTTTACCTAAACAGCTCTCCGGGTTGGCTCAACTCAAACATAATAACCACAAAGTAACCATGTACAATATACAAATAAATGGACATCAGTGTGTTCAGTAAAACTTTACTCATAAAAAATAGAGAGTAAGATATGCTTCACTGGAGGTAATTTATCAATACTTACTTCCTTCAGAAGAATGTAATGGGAGCTGAGCAAGCAGGCTCAGCATCAAAATGCAATACATGCACGTGCCTGCTCTTCAACAAGACAACTCTATTTTTATTACATTTGAAAAGTAAAACTTTGAAAACTAGTTCTTTACTTATAAAATTATATTTATTATAAAAAGTTTATTATTTGATGATATTTTACCTTTTCCCAGAAGATTTGTGCTTGAAAAAAGGTCCCAGAGCTAATATTTATTTGACTAAATAATTTATGGATTTAAAAGAAAACCTTTTCAGGAAACCTGAGAACAGGGATGGATGGATAGATAGACAGACAGATAATATTTACCATCCTTGAAAGAGCATCTTTGCTATTTCTAGGGAAAGTTCCAATAAGGCCTTCTCTCCAATCTAATTACTTCCATGCAAAATTGAGTCCTGTAGCTTTACTCAGAGATGCTTATTAAAAATCAGGATCCACTGATTCTGTTTCAGACGGTCTGAGGCTAGACCCCAGTCCCTTGTGATTTTAAGGAATGAGTGGCGAACCATACTATGAGAAGGAAACTCAGGAGGGAAACCAGTTATTTACAAAGATAAGTTCCTTTCTTATAGGATAGACAGGACAACAACATTTGTTTTAGTTAAGTGATCTTTCTATTGTGATATTTTTCAGGGACATGTGTTTGCCCTGGGTGTCTGAAGACTATTTTGCTGTCTGCTGTTCTCTTCACTCATGCTCCCATGTGTCTGCTCCTAAAGGAAATGTGTTTAAACGGCGCAGGAACACAACCTGCACAGTGTAAGATCTATATTTTAACTCTGACTTGGTTTCAGACCTTTCTCAGATGTCTTAGGGGAGTTGAGTTCATATTCTGTTCTAAGAGCACCAGTGCTCTTAGACAAGAGTGTTGCAATGGATTTGAAATCACTGGTCAAAGATGTATTTTTTGAAAGTCCAGACTTCATTCAGAATCTGGAAAAGAAAAAGAACTTCACTCTACCTTCATAAACAATAGCTGCTGTAACTGCTGTAACTTCTAAGATGAAAAAAAATAGAACCATAGGGACAAGAAATATTGATCCCTTGCTAGCAGTGTACACAAAAAACGAACACACGTTCCTATGCAAAATGTGCTCTGTGCACCAAGTATGAGCACAGTGACAATCTACAAACATTTAGAAGCTAGCAGAAAACCTTTCTCGGGAGGAAGAGTCTTCATATAACTGAACAAGATGCTGGAACAGGAAGAGACGGGTCCTGATTTCTCTGTAGCTTTCTGTCAAACCCAAAGTCAATGACTACCAGGTCTCCTCCAGTTTTGAAGAAATGTATTTTTTTTTTTTGCACACAGGTAAAGCTCTTTCCTTACTCAGAACTGCAGATGTGCGTGCAGAGAGAGTTTATTTATAGCTAAGCCTACCGTTCCCAGAGGTAAGGCCATTGCTAAAAAAAAAAAATCTTGGGGAAACCTATCTCTAGGAAAACTCTACTCTCTCCTGCTGCAAAGGGTGTCAGCTTGAGAAAGAAGAATCCAAACAAAAACTCACGGTTTTCTCTGCTACCTGCTACCTTCCAACAGCTGACACATCCTATACTTCTCTATCAAGAATCCATGTGAGCCAAAAAGCCCAGGGAAGCACAAAAGTTTGCTGACTTGGGAAATAACCCACAACTCCAGAGCTAAGATGTTATTTCTCCCCTCTTAGCACCAGGCTACACACCACACCCACATCCACGCGTCTGTGCTGGAGGAAATGCTGCTTGCCTTTCCCATTGCACTTTTCTCACCAAGATGGAGGTCAACTCGGAAAGGCCAGTCCTGGATCATGCTTCTTTTTCTTTTTAAGTTTTATCTTTCTCCTCTGCCATGATATCATCTTTCCTTGTATTTTACTATGTGTCCTAATTACTTTTCTATTCCTATCATAAAATGCCATGATCAGAAGCAACCTTTAAGAGAAAGAGTGTATTTTGGCTTGTGGTTCCAGAGGGAGAGCCCATAAATGGTGGAGAAAGCCGGGCAGCAGGACACTGGAGCTTTCTGATAACATCTTCATCCACAAACAGGAAACAGTGAAAAAGGACAGGAAATGGGGTAAGATAAACCCTCAAAGCTGCCCTCACCCACCAACGTACTTCCTCTAGCAGGGCTCCATTTTCTAACCTCCCTACCTACCGAGAACTAAGTGTTCAAACAGATGAGTCTATAGAAGGTATTCTCATTCAAACCACAATCCCATGCTATGTCTTATAGTAAAAGGACATAAAGGTTTGAAATGTCTTATAGGAGAGCCAGATCTTACCTAGCTCTACATCCATGCACCAGGAATTCTGCAATTGTACTCTCTGGTGTATAACTGTCAGGATCATCTAGATGCAATACAGAATCTCAGAATGAATTCCAAGCACAGAGTTGGAATCTTCATTCTTAAAAGATCCCTAAATGGCTAACATACAGGATAAACCCGAGAAACCAAAGCTCTTTCTGGGCAAGGCCCATCGAGAAAGAGTCCTCACCTACTCTTGGGATCCTGAGTTTTGCCTTGACAAAAAGTCTGCACTGTACAGATTGGGTGGAAAGCAATGCTCAAGATATTTCTCCTGTGTTTTTCTCTAGTTGAAAGCATGGTAGGCAGGCATCATGGTGCCCTCCTATGATCTCAGCACATGGGAGGCTTAAGCAGGAGATCTTTACTCCAAGCCTAGCCTGGGCTTCATTCTGAGGTTTTGCCTCAAAACCACGTTACCAAAAAGAATAGTAAGGAGTCAATTAATAGTGCCAGTTTGTCCAGAGAAAGTGGTATAGACAAGAACATTCCAAAGAAGATCAATTCTTCTCATTATAACACCAGTGAAAAAGAGCCGCGTGGGGCATGCAATGGGTGCTCATTAATAAGCTGCCAATGGAATCTTTCATTTTACTGCAGAATTATTTAAGGATCTTAGCAAGTTAGCAGTGTGATGAACATGAGATTGCCTTTTTCACAGCTTTCATTGCCACTCATTCAGTCAAAACCATTGTCTTGTGAGATATAGAGTAGGTTCTTTAAAATCCCAGCAGAAGCATTGCAGATGTTCGGAGAGGCTGCAGACTTCAGGATGCTGACTGACATCATGTTCCATGCATCCCAAACTTTCGAGGGCTTGTTCAAACCTCGCTACATGGCACACACCTTGTGGGCATTCAATAAACACTGCTGACAGACTGCAAAGATTCCTCATCGCTGGCCTGAGTCTCTGTGACCCGGGCCAGCCTCAGACGGAAAGTACACACAGGCTTCTCCGGCCGTGCTGACTCTGGACAGATTAACACCAACACGGATAGTTAATTGCTCCTTGCCTCTGGATTGCACAGTGCTTAGTACTGACATGACATTCCAATACCCCAGAAGCACAAGTAGCGATCCCCGAAGCTGCTTTAACCTTTTCAAACTCTAACAACCTTATTGTCTGCCTCTTTACACTCTCTAGACCTTCTCTGGGTGGCAGTCTGATGTAGAGGATCCAGCCAGTGTCGTTCATTGGCACTCTCTTCTCTGTGGACCCACACACTGAGTGTCCTGAGAGTTCATAGGAAAGACTTTTAGTCCTTTGTGTCCCCAGCAATTTTTTCAATTTGTAAGTCTAATGCATGTTTGGAAGCTATGAACTGATATCAGGGGGTCTCGCCCACCCCAGCTTTATACAGGACAAGTCAAGCACTTCATCAGATTATTGCCCTCCGTGTAAATTTCTCACCATGGGACAAGAACACTAATGCACACTCGGATGCTCACAACATAAAGTTAATGTCTGCAAAAAAAGGAAAATAATTGGAGAAATCTTGGGAAGATGCCCTATAAAATTAGAGTTATAGTGTGTCACAGTTTAGTTTGTCTTGGCAATCAACTTGATTGGATCTGGAATCCACTAGATGACATGCCTCTGGGAGAGCCTCTGAGGGTATGACCGGAAAAGATTCGCTGGGGGAAGAAGACCCTTGGTGCCACAGATCACAAGACTCTCCCACAGCAGCTTAGATATAGAGAGTTCTGAAAGAAAGCATCCATGCTTTGCCCCCACCTTCACCAGTACCAAGCATTTCTGCCATCTCCCCGGCTGATGCCGACGACTGAAGAACCCAGCTTCCTTGGCCTTCCAATACAAACTGAAGAAAAGCCACTCTTCAGGGATCTTCTGTGCCTGTTTAGGACCACTGAAGCAACCGGCCATATGGAGTGAGCAGCTACCAAGTTCTCAGCCTCTGTAGAGTGGGGTCAGCTGTTGTTAGGTAACCCAGGCACACTGTGTAAGCCAATCAAATGAACGAGCTTTGTGGCTTATAACCATTCCATCAGCTCTGTTCCTCTAGAGGACACTAGCTATTACTATATGTGATAGCAGATGTGGAACCCCTGCCAGTCTTATCAGAGTCAGCTTGTAGATCATCCCCCTTCCCACTTCTTCCATTTCTTCCACTTGAGCCCATTCATCTGTCTGTAAATGGGCCAAGCTCATCACAGGCACGATAGCCCTACTGTCTTTTCTAAATTGCTACTTTTTAAATTAATAGCCAAATGATACTCTGTGCAAACAAACCCAGTGTGACACTCTTATTTTCTATTCAATATAAAAATGTAGTAAAAATCAAAGACAAAAAGAAATAAAATTAGGGTTGAGAGAAACACCTCAAAGATGTGAAGTTTGTCCTTAGTAAGAATAATTCTTGCGACTAGGAGAGTAGTTCAGCTGCTGGCCTCACACACAGGAAGCCCAAGATTCCATCCTCGGTGTCCCATAAAATGGGTTTAGAGACATATACTTGAAATCTCAATATTGAAAGGTAAAAGCAGGAGGATCAGAAAATTCAGGATTATTTTCAGCTACATGAGTTCAAGGGCAGCCTAAGCTAACTTGAGAATCTGTCCAAAAATAAATAAATATTCAACCTATTTTCTTAGTAGTTTTCATTTCCATATAATCACAGTGCATGTCAAGAATGGTTTTCGTCTAAAACCCTCAAAGAAGATCCTCTGCTAAGCCAGGCAGTGATGGCTCATGCCTTTAATCTCAGCACTAGGGAGGGAGAGGCAGGTGGATTTCTGTGAATTCGAGGCCAGCCTGGTCTACAAGAGCTAATTCCAGGACAGGTCCGAAAGCTACAGAGAAACCCTGTCTTGAAAAACAAAAACAAAAACAAAACAAAACAAAAAAGATCCTCTGCTAAACAGGAATAAAAAAAATCAACAAGAAAATTTCACTCCCATTTTGAAATTAAACCAACACAATATTGTCAAATAAAAGGTCTTTTCTTTGCATAAAAAAAAAGAAACTGCTTCCAGCACCTGCCATGCAGCGTGAAGAGACAAGCCAACCACAGGATGCTGAACTGGGGGTCCTTCCTGCTCTTTTCTTATGCCTAAGAAATCTATTCTGATTCAGTGACCTAATGTGAGAACTTTCTTGACAGTGGGGGCTTTGCCTTCTGATGAATATATATATGAATATATTTTATATATATATATATATATATATATATATATATATTAGCTATCCTGATACACACATCCTTCCTGATGCAGGTGTCTGTCAATCATCCGGCTATCAGGACCCTCAGGAAGCAGTGGAGTCAAGCTCACACTCCCCCTATTGACAGTCAGATTGGTTTCTTTGGCTGGAACTAGTAGCTGAGAAAAACCACTGTTTCATTCATTTGAAGACAAAAGTTTTCAAGTTTAACACTTCCAAAATCCCAGTGTGTCTTACAGTGGCCAACAGGGTAAACCCATGTTAGATTCTGTCAGAGAGAGGGCTCTGGTGCTCATGTCTAGAGAGTGTTCCACTCCACCTGCACCCAGGGCCGTGAACGTTTTGATGCTTTACACTCCAGGATGATGGGACTCTTTTCACTTCCCTGAACCTTGAGGCTCTTTTGGTCTCATCTGGATAGAGGATTTTGTGTCCCATGCCGTTTTCTCTCGGCCTTGCATGCAGTGATAGTCCCTGCAGATGTGAGAAACTACCTTGGAGGGAGACATGAGTGGTCATAAGATAATTTATGGAAAGAGCCCCCAGCGGGCAGGCCACTTAATGAACACATAATGACAGCCGCTATTACTTCTGCCTTGCTATCAATATCCAGTTGTCACTAAACAGAGCTATGTGTTAATTACTTACTTCTCTTCATCTACGTAAAAATGCAAGCCTGGGAGTGAAGTTTGAAAGCTGTTTGGAGGAGTCTAACGAAAGCTTTGCCTGTGAGGTGTGAGGGGCTGCCTGGCCCATAGCTAGTGATGGCCTCGGTGAAGTGAGCCCAGAGTCTGAGTCTGCTTTTCAGAAATGACCCTGCCAAATGTTTCCGATCCCCTCTGATGGCTAAGAATGGCTTTAGAGAAAGTGTTTCCCTTTCTGTGAACAGAAAGTGGATAATTCCAAGGAGTTCCTTCTCGACACACTCAAAGAGGGCTCCCTGGGGCTCTGCAGATGCTGCATCAGCAGGGCGGGTGGCTGGCAGGCAAAGACACAGCCTCTTGAGTCCCAGAGACTCATTGGAAGGTCGTGCTACATTGGTAGCTCAGTAAAACATAACCGCGCTGCAAAAGCCAGTTCCTTTTTGTTCCATTTACACAAAGCTCTTGCGATTTAAATTGCTCCAATGTCAGGGAGCTCACATATGTATTCAGGGACTGAGTATCTATCTTCTCAAAGGGCTCTGAACTGAGACTTCAGACTGAAGAGCAAGGAAACACAGGAAACCTACAGCCCAAAGCAGTTATGTCTCTCCCCTTCCTGGGTTCAGGCCTCTTTTGAATCAGCAGGAGGATGGCAGAAGCCACACGGCTTTCAGAGCAGCCTCAAGCATTTCTCCAAAGGGTGTTCTTCTCCACGTGGTGGTGGGAACAGTGTAGGGCATTCTGCAGGGAATATCTCTTAGGCCATAAACAGCAGTCTTGGTGCCAGTAACCTGTCACGCACATGCACTGTGGTTATTTTACAGTATTAAGAGTAATTTTTAAACACACACACACACTGTAAGAACAAATGAGCAAATAAATACCTTAGAAATACAACAATTATGATTTCATAATGATCATCTCTAAATACATTTGCAATCTAAAGAAAAATAAATATAGGATCCTGGCGCTGGTTATGATTTCTTGTTCTAAGGTTTTGTTTGGTGGGTAAGATAGATTTTTGAAGCCGGTTCTGCCTAGGCTGACCTCAAATTTTCAATCCTCCTTCCTCTACCTCCAGAGTGTTGGAATTATGGGAATGCACTATCTCCACTCAACTGTTCTTCTGCATCCCCATAAACAATTTAATAAACACAATACCTTGTTTATTAGATCAAGGCCCAGGTAAGGATATATAGGCACAATGCAGCAGAGGATTCTTTAGACCTCCACTCTGTCCCCAGAGCCCTAGTATCTACAGAAGACTCTACAGGTAATTACCCAGTCAAATAAGTTAGACTGTTTACAGTCACATTTTTCCTGTTTCTTTCTTTCTTTCTTTCTTTCTTTCTTTCTTTCTTTCTTTCTTTCTCTTTCTTTCTTCCTTCCTTCCTTTCTTTCTTTCTCTTTTAATTTATCTTTTTACCCCTGAAGACAGTTTCTGAAGTTGAATCCTAGGGGAGAAAGGGAAGCTTCTCACTGGCACGAGGTGAATCACGCTTTCAAATTTCAAGTCCTTCTTAAAGAAATCTGACATAAGTGCATTTCCTGACCCAAATAAGAGTTAGTTCCCCAGCCCCTTACATCACATGGTATGCTCTATAACACTACCCAGGCACAGCCACCCTAGAGTTACAGTAAATGGGAAACATTGTTCAAATACAATGAAATTTTGTGTGCTAATGTAGATTACACAAACTTATACATTGTTCTATGTAGTCATCATTTCTCCAGGTTTTGTGATATTCTAGGATTCGTTCTTTTATTGCGAAGAATCCTGACTTTGGAGGTAAATCTGCTCTACTTAGTTTCACTCCCTTAATGCTAAACTGCAGGAGTGTGAACAGGAGCACATCTGTTTTGGAGGCAAAGAAGTAGACACTCATACCAGAGTGTGCAAAGCCACCGTGACCAGGGGCCTCAAAGTGTGAGCCAGGAGAGAAGAGTGACACATGAATTATAATGAACACACCCACTGCCCAGAGCTGCATTCAAGAGTACTGTCTGCCGCTACAAGGAATGAGGACAATTTAGAGAACTGTCTGAATTCAGGACTGGGGCAACATCTTTGATGGGATCACATAACCTGTATCACTAGAAAGCATCAAACTAAACTAGATATGGGACATTGTACAGATAAATGCCCCTTAGTCTCTAAAATAGCAAGGCCAAGAAAGCCTGAACAGCAGTTCAAGACTAAAGAAAACTAGAAAGATATAGCAACAAAGGGTAGCATAGATTTCTGAGCTATATAGTTGTCTGTAAAGGGTAGCATGGGGTCTGGCCATGAGGACAGTGGTATGTATGGTAATTCCCCCCCCCCTTGGTGGTGGGACTGTGGTTATACAGGAGAAAGTCTCTTTAAGAAATATATACTAGAATCCCTGGGTAGATCCAGCAGCCAACCATCTTTCTTCAAATATTTAGGTAATGAAAGGCTCATGTATTGCACTTTCTTTTTTAAAAAATAACTATATGATTATTTCCAATTTCAAGCATTTTATTTTTATTAGTGTATCTGAGTGTGCCTGCAGACACACCACACACACACACACACACACACACACACACACACACACACACTCCCACTCAGGTGTCACAGTGTAGGAAAGGAAGTTACAGGCCAGCATGTGGGAGTTGATTCTTTCCACCCTAAGGATCCTGGAGATGAAATTCATGTCATCAGGCTTGGTGGCAAGTGTCTTTACTTGGTGATTCAACTCTCCTGACCTTATTTCCAGTTTTTTTTTTAAATCATAGAAAAATTCAGCTAGATTTAAAGGATAATGTTTAGAAAACTATAAAATTTAAAAACCCTTCTGTACACTAGATAATGTTATAATGCTGGATTCCCTGAGTTGGATCACCATTTTTTGATTAAAAAGGTGGGTATATATGTATAGTTTATATGATATAATTAATATAATATATATATAGACAGAGAGACAGAGAGACATTGGAGTGTTCTGAGGTGTGAAACCATGCTGACAGTGATTTACCCTCAATTTGGTCCCAAAATATTATAATAGGCAACTCTTCATTGAGAAGCACATGGCCATCTCAGGAGGGCCTCAGCTTCTTGGATCCTTTCTTTCTCTTGACCTCCATGCTTAGATATCTTGAATAACCCCACCTCCACCTCAAAACATACTCTAACAATGTATGTGCACAATGTATGCGCACAGACATACATGAAAAGGGAGGTGAGAAAGTGCCCATGTTAAAAGAAAAATGAGTCTGAATGAAGACTGAGAACTCACTTTGTTCTTTCAGAACATTTTTAAATTCCAGATTTTTCTTTGAAACAAAACCTTTAAAAGAAAAATCAAATAAGGATCTAGGAGTAATTTATAAACCCAAGACTCCTGATATACTCTCCAAACTTACAAACCAAACTTGATTGTGCCACCTAAAAAGTTTTCATTTCCTCAGGGGTTTAGATGCATCCAACCACTGAGCAACATCTGCAAGCCACTAGCCTGTCTCTCTCCCTCATGTCACAAATACAGAAACCAAGGTCCCCAAGAGGTCAAGGAACTGGAGGCCACATATACAAGGAGTGACAGAGGGAAAGGAACACAGAATCCTGTTCCTCACTTCCACATAGGCTTCTTTGACCCATATCTCGAATGTTGCCTTTCAGTGGGACTTCTGTTTGTTTTGTTTTATTTAATCTTGGTCTTCAAAGCTTTTCAATTTAACATGCTGTTCTGTTGGACCCCGGCACTCCTGAGCAGCTTGGCAATGACCGTCTCTCAGAGTGAATTTGGAGATCTGGACATAGCAAACACAGACATTGACTTATAATCATCCCTTTCAAGTTGAGACGTCCCTTCTGTTTGCTTCAGGTTGAGTTTCACCTCTACAGGAAATAAAGCAGTTGGAAGAAAGTAGTAGAGAGAGCAGGTAAAGAGCTCTTGTGGATGGAGGTAATTTCAGGCGGGGACTCGTCTTGCTTGACTGACTGTAGCATGTCCTAGACCCCATGTGGAATTCAGAAAGGAATCCGTGGAATAAGGAAGCCATGAGAGTTAGTGCTGAACTGTGAACACACTGCATGTTTTCTGAGGTACATCGCCCCTTAAAGGGAACAGGGAAAGGGGGAGTTCTCGGTGTATTCTGTTGATTCCCCTTGCTGATCTGGCTCCTGCTATGCTGAGGAAAAGTCTGATAATCAGATTTGTGCAAGGATTTCTGTCTAGGCTTGCTGAGCCTTGTCAGAAAAGAAAAAGTGCTAACATACACTGGTTTTTATTTTTTAGTCAATTTCTATGGTTTTATTTAATTTCACTCTTTTCCAACTATAGATCAAATATTTTCATTTCCAGGGAAAAGAAAAATGTACTCACCTTAGGAACACATCTTTTTGGTTCTGTTTGTTTGTTTGGCAACACATCATTTCCCCACAAAAACTAGGAGGTCACAGGATACAACAATAGAAGCATGAAAGAACTGAAGCCACTTTCTGACACTCTAAGGATAAACAGGGGATTCACATTCAGGTGTTCCAGGCCAGCCTGGGTATGTTGAGGATAAACCACTGTGATGGCTAATATAGATTATCAACTTCCAGGATATAGAGTCACCTAGGAGACAAACCTCTGGGCATGTGCTCTACTTTGCTTTCTGTGGCTGTGATAAAACATGACAAAAATCAATTTGGGGAGGAAACTGTTTATTTGGCTTCCGCTTCTGGGTCACAATCCATCTCTGAGAGAAGGCAGGGCAAGGAGGAACTGAAGCATAAAGCCTACATAATATTGCTTACTAGCCTCCCCTCTGGCTCATGCTTGGCTCTCTTATGTATCCCAGGCATAGTTATCTACCATGATCTGGACTATTCCACATCAATCATGAATCAAGGCAATATCTCATGAAGATTGATTTGGTTTGACCACAATTCATAAATGGTTGCCTTGCAATACACTACTATTTGTGTTATTTTGTTTATTTTGTTTTTATGTTTTTCCAAAGCTTTCTCATTTTAGAATGCCGTTATGTTGGACTATGGTACTTCCTAAGGAGTTTGGCGATGGCCACTGATCAATCTGATTGAGGTAATTCTTTGATTGTGGTTTCTCTTCCCAGGTGACTCCAGGTTGTGTGAGTAGACAGTAAAAACTCACCAACACCACCTGTCTGTGGGAAAGTTTCTATATTGTGTTAACTGAGGTGGGAATATGTAACCAGAGACTGTTCTTACATTTCTTGACTGCTCACACCCGAATAATCACACAGAAACTATATTAATTACAATGCCAATTGGCCAATAGCTTAGGCTTATTCTTAGCTAGCCAAATTAACCTATTTCTATTATTCCATGTGTCCATGAGGCTGTGGCTTACCAGGCAAGGTTCCAGTGTCTGTCTTCTTTAGCAGCTATATGGCATCTCTCTGACTCTGCCTACTCTTTCAGTATATCTCTTCCAGCCTGGCTATATTCTGCTAAGCGACTGACAAAAAACAGCTTTATTCATCAACTAATAAAAGAAACACATATACAGAAGGACATCCCACATCATCTCCCCTTTTCTGTATAATCAAAAAGGAAAGTTTTAACTTTAACATAATAAAATTACATATATAAAACAGTTATCAAGCAAAAATTATAATTGCAATATTTAGTCTATTTACATTTGGCAAATTAAGGAAAATACCCTATCATCTGTCTTATCTTGTGAGTCTAAAGTTTCACATTTAATTTATTTTTATCATAACTAAGAAAAACTATAACCATCTGTCTTCAACTCTTCAAAGACGCCAAAAGGATATAATATTACCTAAATAAAACAGGGAGTGCATTGCAAACTCTAGAATTGACAGAGAAGCATCCATCCTCAGCCTACTGGTCAATAGTATCTGGCAGAGTTTTCCTTGAAGCAAAAAAATTGAAAGACTATTTCACCTTTCTTGACAGTTTATCAGTCACTTTCTTCTGTGTCCTACAGAATGTCTGGCAGTTTCTTCTGTGAAGCAGGAACCGTGAAGGGCCATCCTGTCTTTTGGAATGTTCAGGAGTCACTTTTCTCTAGGTCCAGCATGTCCAGTTTATACAGCATACCATCAAGCAGTCCAGGAAAGAGCAAACAGCTAGCCTTGTAACATTGAAGGCAAATTCCATAACAAGTTTCTTCAATGCCCATCAACTTTTCTGAAGTAATTGGTGCTGCCAGAAGCAGACATGTCTCACTGTCAAGAAAAGTCTAAGTTCTTAAAACCTTTTAAATGCCATTTCTGTAGGTCTTTGAAGCATTGAAGATTATCTATCTAATGGAAATATATCTCTATGTATCTAGAAACCTAACTAACACAATTAAAAGTTTGATTATTATAAATGACTACCTATTAACCTATATTTCTTAATTATACATTACATTTTAAATGAACTGAACAAACACAATACCTTTAACAAGAGCAAAAATATATATACTATATATAAATATATATAACAAAATCAACCTTAAATTTGTATCAATAAACAAAGATCCATACCAATGCAAAGTATTCATCTCTATATTATATCCTCCCTTTTTTAGAAATTAAACATTTATAAGCAACCCTTTTAAAATGAAAACAAACATTTATAAACAATCATTCAGGGTATTTGGGCATTGTTCTCTAGACTACTTCCTGCAGATAGCTTCATGGGGTATCCTGTGTGGTAGGTACATCTCAGCCAACAGTCTTGAAGTTATCATGGATGTTGGACAATCTGGGCCATTGCTTCAGGGGGTCTTGGTTGGTCAAACCATATCAGCTGGTAAAGCATCCACAGCTTTCTATCCTTTGTGGAAATAAAAGTAGAACCTCTTTTACAAAGCAACATATCCTTAGACCCAAATTTTTAAGCCAAGATACCTTTAAAATATATATGTTGCTTTAGCCTAGCAGCCTGTACAATGAAATGTCTCTCTGTACTTAGCTTATTAACAGTCAAAAAATTCAAATAAAACACAATAATATACATAATCCAAATTTTCTGTGTATTTTCCATCTTTATGTGGTTTATTTTTCTTTATTCCTTTAATCTATGACTATCTGTACTCTTTTATATTACTTTTACTGTCTCTTTAAAATTATTTACTCCTTTTTATAACTATCTATACTCCTTTTACTATCTCTCCCAGGCCTACATACATTTCAAACATACTGTGACCTGTTCAGTGGTTTATTTTTGTCTGAATATGTCTTTATTGCATATCTGTAATCATTTTATGACCAGGAGCATCTTTTTTAATGCTAAGCAAGCATGTCTAGGAACAACTCCATGACACTGCCTGTTTGTTCCACCCAGTCCAACATGGTGGAGGTATGATCACTGCCTCTGCAAGCCATTTTATTTCCCCAGTTCCAAGGATATAGCTATGTTGCCATTAAGCAAGTTGTAGCAATCTGTTTACAAACCCCATTTAAGTGTTTCATAGCTGCACCTCCCAAAAGAGCCAGAGATGTTCATGCCAGTACAAACCAGAAAGTTGGTTTTTAAAGAAGCTGTGCAGCGTTTGCTACCAACACTGAGTCTGAAATTCTCTTTAAAGGAGTGGTGCCTCTGCTGACTGCCAGCAAACAAAGCCCATCTAAAAATTTGGCTATCAAAAAGCTGTGTTTAACTCTGTTCTTTTGTGTCTAGAATCCTTTCCCATGCTCTCTCTGTTTTTATGTAGATGTAGTTGCTCCATGCTGGTGACATTTGTAACCAAAAACTGCTCTTACATTTCCTCACAGCTTAGACTCAAATAATTACACAAAACTTTATTAATCACAACACTGCTTGCTCAATAGCTTAGGTGTATTCCTAACAAGCTAAATTAATACATTTCTATTATTCTGTGTATTGCCATGAGGCTGTAACCTACCAGGTAATGTTCCAGTGTCTATCTCCTTTGGCAGTTACATGGCACCTCTCTGACTTTACCTACTCTCTCTATATATCTCTCTCAGCCTGGCAATATTCTGCTAAGCCATTGGCCAAAACAGCTTTATTCATCAGCCAATAAAAGCAACACATATACAGAAGGACATCCCATATCATGAATAATCATCCTACATGTGATATCTTAAACTAAATTAAAAAAGAGAAGTTACATGGTACAGTGGCTCCTGGCTGACCTATGCTTCTACCACCATGCATTCCCCACCATGATGGACTGTACCCCTGAACTGTGAGTCAAGCTAACCTTTCATTAAGTTTCTTTTGTCAGCGATTTTGACACATCAACAAGAAAAAATAACAGAGCCATTAAGGAAGACTGTTAAGCATGACCTTTGGCCCAGAAGTAGAACCATGAGGCCATGCCACAAGGCTGAGTTTTGTCAGATACCATCATAGGTTGTAATAAAGGAACAATTCTATGTCTGTGGTGGAGTTCAATAAATCCAGCAAAATGTCGTCATCATCACCCAGGGTGGAAGCCTGGGGTCCCATTTCCCTTACCCTACCTCTCTTCAGTATCCAGTCTCTGTGGACTGTAAGTGGAGCCTTTGTTCTTCTTTTGAGTCTCCTTTCCCCTTCTGTTTCCTTCAATTTGGTCAGCCCTGCAACTACATTTCATTTAGACATTTTCAATACCATTCTAATTGATTGGTGTCACTGGTTTCTCTGTTTTCTTTTCATCCTTTATGTTGCTCCTGAGTCAGTTTTCTTAAAACATAAAATTGATTATGCAATATACATCCCCAAAGTCTTCTGTGGCTCCCTGTGACTTATAGAATAATGACACCATCTCTTTTGGTGTCTTTTCTAGTCCTGTTCCACCTCTCTGGGCACAAAGACCTCCTCTCTACCTATTAGTTAGCATGCTCCATCAACACACTGGAATCTATTCATTTTGTTTCAAGGCTTAAACTCAAATCTTTTGGACTCCAACACCTATGAGGTCAATCTCTACATAGTACAGTTGAACCTTATTATGGTCCTACAGTGGACTCTATCTAGAGTGTGTTTTTCATTCATGGAAGGACTAATGAGCAACAGTTTCTACATGTCTGAATATCAATTCATTTTTATATTCACATATATTACAATTTTAATGTATTTAATACAAGTGAGCTCTCTTTCCACAATTAAATACATTAAAATTCTGAGTAAAACAAAACCAGCCCAGAAATACAGACACAGACCTCAGAGGAAGAAGAGTAAGAGCCAGATCGTGGGAATAAAATGCAATGGTAAAACCGATATCTTAGCAGAAAAGAAAGCCTAGCTCCATAGAACTTAGCACCTGGTAAGGGGTATAGAAGGTCAGTACTGGGCTAACATCAAGTCATGAAGAAAATGTGTAGTCATTGGCCTTAGATAAAGGAAACTGCATTAAAAGCCTGGAATGAGTCTAACAGTGTCTGTGATCTGGCCCATCTGTGAAAATGAGACTATAAAAATATTGACCATAACCACAGGAAAAGGTAACACTGTCAGGAAGCTGTCATTCAACTGACTCTATTGGGGGTTGGAAGATTCCAGAATTCTAAATTTCAAGTGCATTCCAGAATGACAGACCTAAATTTTCATTGCTTGTTCAAATCTAGAAAATTCAAATAAAATTGACCTAACCTATTACAGCCACAAAACTTGGATAAAAACAAATAAGGATCTATTAGTAAGGGACCAGCAGTAGTTCAACATTCATGGATATTCCCAGCAAATACAGCACCCATGGTGGCCTTATAGTAAATTACTATGTATACCAGGGAAAAGCAATTAACCATACATCAGAGAAATAATGACAGGAGAGAGTTTAGGTCATCAAAAACAAGGATCAGTAGAGTCAGTTTTGATTTTAAAAAAAAGGATGTTAACTTCAAAAGGATCCCAGAACTATCCTTGGAAACAAAAACCTACTTGTTATGGTTTTAACTATGTGTTTGTCTATCAGGTCAACAAGGGAACAAGGGGTGAACTAAAGATAGATCATCTTCCTTGTCAGCTTGACTGGATCTAGAATTACCTAGAAGACATGCATCGGTGCATGTCTGTGAGGAAATTGCCAGTGAGGTTAACTGAGATAAGAAGAACCGCTTGAATGTGAGCAGCACTATCCTATGGGCAGGATGCTGAAGTGGTAAAGTAGGAAAAGGAGATGTCCAAAAGAATGTCATCATTCATTTCTCTCTTCTTTCTGACTGTGGGCATTTCTATCTTCATATTTTTCAAGTAATGATGTACTGTATATCCCCACTATGATGGACTGTATCCTCACCATGATGAACTATATCCCCACCTTGATGGGTTGTATTCCCACCATAATGGGCTGTATCCCCAACATGATGAAATGTATCCCCATCATAATGAACTGTATTCCCACCATGATGGGCTGTATCCCCAACATGATGAACTATATCCCTACCATCACAGACTTTATCCTCATCTCATGGACTGTATCCCCATCATCATGGACTGTATCCCCACAAACCAGAATCCAAAATAAGTCCTTCTCTTACATTTCTTATTGTTGGATATTTGGTTTACAACAATGATAGAAGTAATTAATAGATTACCAAAACTACAAAGGCACGTTTCCTTTCAAAATTTCCTTTCCTGGCATTCATTTGAGTCTTCAATGTGGCTTCCTACTATTGTTTAAATTCTTTGCTCTGTGAGTACCTTTGTCAATTTATTCAGCAAAAATAACTCCTTATTTCCACGTGGGTGTATTTTTCCTTGTATCACATAGAAGCTACAGTAGCTTAATAGCTACAAAATTTGGTTCTGTAATTTAATTCATGAATTTATCCTGATTCTGCCACTTAGTAATTAAATAACTTTGACCTTAAGCTTGAACCTTAAACTCTTTTTAATGCAAACTGAGAATAATAGCATGCCTTATAAAAAGATCTATGAGATGGTACCATAAACTCTCAACCTAGGGCCTGGCTCAGAAAAGTATTGGTAAATGTTATTCATTAGTATTCATGCTAATTACCTGGAACACAAGCTCATAATCCTTACAACAACCTTGTAAAATAATACCACTACCTCCATGGTACATAATGGGAAACAGTTCGCAGAGGTTATTGAGTAATTTGCCAAAGGTAACACTTCTACCAAGAGGCAGAGCTAGAGCATGCACTCTGAAACCTGCCAGGTGAACCTCTCCATGATACTGCCAGACTTCCTCAGGGTCACTTAGCAGCCACCCTCCATTGAAAATATACACTATCTACTAACTCACCAATGATGGGCAGCAATGAAAATTTATTTCGTACTTATCCTTATTGCACTTTACATAGATGTCGGAAAGGACAAGAAGCACAAGGAAGACTCTCACGTGCTCTGTAACAGAACGATCTTAGCCGGCAAGGTTACTACAAGAATGCCTGAGTAAGGAGAGAGCAATTAACCTGAGACTTAAAGTCCCGCGAGGAACTCATTAGAACACCTTGTGAAGATGCCGTGTGGTGGGACTGCCTGGGTACTGGAAGAATGAAACTATGCCAGAGTGGTTGGGGAAGGAGAAGCAGATGAGGGAAGCGACCAGCACAAAGCAAGAGCCAGGGGTGTTAATTAAAGGCCATGAAGTGGAGTGCAGAGCACACCAAGTGTATGGGAAGCCCCTGAAGTTGTTTAAGCTGAAGAGGGTGTGATCTGATGGCATTTTTGAGGCTTTACCCTCCACATCTAACAGGAGAAGGGACTTCACAGCCAGCATGCAACTTACCAAGAAATCAAGCAGAAAGTCATGGCAATGTGTTGGTAAGGACAGGAAGGCAGTAGAGGGAGATGAGAGGGACTAGAAACAGACCATTGGGAAAGAATGGAGTGTTGCTGGGGGTTGCAGAGATTCTGATAGAAAAGGCTCGACCGTTCAAGATCACTCACTCGCTCTGTATCAAGCGCTGATGCTCCATCAGTGGATTGGTTGCTTCTGGGGGGTCTGTGCTTGCTCCCAACCAATGATCCATAAGGAGAGATAAGAGTAGCACAAAGAGCCCGGCGGTGGTGGCGCATGCCTTTAATCCCAGCACTCGGGAGGCAGAGGCAGGCGGATCTCTGAGTTCGAGGCCAGCCTGGTCTACAAGAGCTAGTTCCAGGACAGGCTCTAGAAACTACAGGGAAACCCTGTCTCGAAAAAAAACAAACAAAAAAAAAAAAGAGTAGCACAAAGACGGTGGATGTTGGAGCCAGTGAGGATGAGAAAGTCCTACATAAATTGTCAAGTGCCTCCCCCAATGAAAGAGCTCCTTCATAGTACAGTATTTTATCTTACCTGGTACATGCCTCAACATTAATTAATAATGTCTACTAATGTATTACACATTATATTCACAAGTATATTTTCAAATCAATTAAATTACTTAAGACAAAGCCAGTGTCATCTCGAAGTCAAAAATCTGTCTCCCTATTGCTTTGTTCCCGTTTTTATCTCCGTGTTCTCCTCTCTTCCACATAACTAGTATTTTTTTTTACTTGCTGACAGACTTTAACATTTAGCAATGACCAAGACAAAAGGGAAAAGCGGTTCAGAGAGAAAATCAGCAGTTCTGTTCAATAATCGCCAATTGTTTCCCTGACAGCATCCAGACAAATCGTCTAAGTCACAAATGCATTTGTGACCCTCATTTTGGAAGGGCTTCTCTAATCTCAGGGATTGGAATTGAACTTCAAAAACGGGTATCAAGGTCTTTGGGGGCCACTCAGTTTGCGGTCTGACACCCTAGTGGCTGAATGGCTACTGTCCTTTTTCATTCGCTTAATAAAAATAACACGAAAAACTATAATAGCCAAATTTCTTCTCTCAAATGCCAATGTAGAGAGCAGTCCTTCCCCAAACTCCAAGGCAGTAAAAAGGCGACTTTGAACAATGCTTTATTTTTGCTTCATTTATTTCTCAATTTTTATCCCCAGATTAGATGTATACCTCTAGGAAAGGAGACAATGCTGGGAATTGCAGGGTAGTTTGATGTCACCGAGCAGATTAAGCAAAGAATTATCTCTAATCACCACTGGGTCCCCATATCCATCATTCATCCCATGTCTTTGTGCAGAAGAGTCAAAGGTAGCCTGGATTTAAAATGAAAAGGAAAATCACCCTGTGACTGGAGAGAGATTCAAGGAGCTCTCTCTCTCTCTCTCTCTCTCTCTCTCTCTCTCTCTCTCTCTCTCTCTCTCTTTCCTTTTAGTAAATATCAGATGAAGTAACTCTCATTGGATAAAATAAAATGTTGGTGAAAATAGCTATGGAGACTGAAATATGTATTCTTATTAATTTTATACTATGATCACTTTTGAGTTTTTACTAGTCAGTTTCTTAACATTTCACTTGCATGCAAGCATACACAAAGCATGAATCCAAACTACAGATGTTTTCTAGAAATACTAAATATACATAAATGGCAAACAGTATCCTGTTTGGGATACTGTTAGGGAACATTTAGACCTAAATTTCAGGACCTGTACAAATAAACAATCAAGTATGTCTATTACAAATGTGTATGATTGTCTGAATAATGAGGTATTTTAAAGGATATATTATTCATGAATGTTTCAATAAATCCTATGTGTTTTGAAGAGAAATCTCACAGCCTCATAACATGGCCTTAAATTTATTCCAATATAATATGTACGTTGAAAGATTAAATGCAAATAAATGGAGAGTGATTATGTGCCTTCTGCTTAGATACAATGAGAAAACACATGCATTTCAAATGACCAATAGTGTCATGCTGGAACTGAGTCACACCATTAGATTTAACCATGATGCACTGTAGGTCCAGTTGCCCAGGAAAAGAAAAGTCGTGGGTATGTTTGTGCTTCTCAGCAATACTGAATTTCCATACTGTAACACAGTTGTGTGAACAAAGGAGAGGCCCACACACTATATTCAGACCAACTCATAGAATATTTGTGAGTTACATGTAACCAACTCATTAATTCCTATGGCATAGAATCTTTCAAGGTTTGAAGACCCATATTGAAGCATTGTATGTTACAAACATTTGTCTGTCATTCTGCAGTATTTGAATGACTGCAGAAAACTCTCTATGTATATACAATGTGTCATATACATATACATATACATATGCATATACATATACATATACCATGTGTGAAAAGAATAAACATCAAAGTGAAATGCCACAATTCACCCAGAATGCTTATCTCGTTGTGTAGATTACAATCCAAGTGAAACATACATTAAAAGTCTCTCATGTAATCT
Source organism: Arvicola amphibius (assembly GCF_903992535.2). Taxonomy (NCBI): domain Eukaryota; kingdom Metazoa; phylum Chordata; class Mammalia; order Rodentia; family Cricetidae; genus Arvicola; species Arvicola amphibius. Next base: position 27,445,024 of record NC_052057.2, on the reverse strand, counting down.
CCCCCAAGGACACCCACAAGGAGGTACACATTAGATAAACACTGGGATTTTCTTTTTTGTCTTTGTTATTTTGCTTTGAGAACCATGATGACTAAGATTTGTTTTGCCCTTTGCACATAAGCAGGACACTTTAAGGCAGATTGGTGACATTTATAACTCCACTCATTTCTTCTCCATCAGGACGATGAGCTCCACAGTGAAAGTGCTCATGGGAAAAACCCAAGAATCTGTGTCCTAAGCCCATAGCCTATATGGTGGAAAGAGAGGACGGGTCCCGCAAGTTGTCCTCTGACCTATATATGCTTACCATGGTACACAAGTGCCCACGCTTACACACACGCAAACACACTCACACACACAAACACGTATACACACGTTCATTCACACATGCACACTAAAGAATATTGAAATTCAAATCATAGGAATTCATAGAGAAAGACAAAAATGGGACCTCGTCTACTTCCAAAGTAAAACATTTGTGAAACAAAATATGTAAATTCTAATTAAAAATATTTGCAATAAATATCAAAATTGCTTTCACTGTACTCACAATGAAAGTAATCGAAAATTAGAGAGAACTAGAGAAAAGAGAAATAAAATAACATTTACTGAGATGTAGACTTCACTTCAGAATCTTGTCTTTAAATACCAAGAATAATAAAATAGGTATTCCACCATCTCAAAATTCTCAGTGGCCTAGAGAAATACATTCAGCTGTGCTCACAGTTCAATTCGTCTCTGTAGTATAAAGTCCCACTACGTCTTCACCCTATATATCTTTTTAAAGCTGTACATATGTAAATATATCACTCAGCACTAAGCAGGCAGACTTTCACAAGTAGGTGTCATATGATATATACCCAATCAAGTGTTTATTTCCTGCAACAAAAATACATCCCGACTTAATTTAGGGGATTAGAATCAGAGTGTGGGGGCGGGCTGTTGCTAGCCAGTGCTCACCCTTAAGAACTATCTCCTATAATTGGATTCCATTGAGATGAATCCCCCAAAAGACCCGAGAGCAAACAGGTAGGAGCTGAAGATCTGTCAGGTCAAACCCTGGCTCAGCAGCTCACGGTCTGTGTAATCTCACACCTGGACGCAGGTTTACTCTCTACACCTCCGTCTACCCCTTCATAAAATGAGTGCCGTGATACTTAATCATACCGTGTAAGAGTCTTAGAATAATTTAGTGAGATAACACAACATAAATCACCACAGACACTGCCTGCCACGTAGTCGGTGCTCAGTGAGTATTATTTATCATGTAACTGTTCATATTTAATTAAACTCCCAAATGTACTATACTAGTATCTGTTTTAGTATCCAGGGAAACCTCTAGAACAGTGGTTCTCAACTTGTGGATTGCAACCCCTCGGGGGGGGGGGGGAGGGTCTAACGACCCTTCCACAGGAATCACATATCAGATATTTACATTATAATTCATAACAGTAGCAAAATTGCAGCTATGAAGTAGCAATAAAATCATTTTGTGGTTGGGGACATTACAACATGGGAAACTGTATTAAAGGGCTGCAGCATTAGGAAGGTTAAGGGCCATTGATCTAGAATAAGATCACATTCCTAAGGGGCTTCCAGTTCGAAAAATATTAACTGAGCAAGTGTGAGGACCTGAGTTCAAGTCCTTTAAACTCACCTTACAATGAGCATGGTGTTGGAAATCAGATGCTCCCTCAGTCTGCCCTCGGTGACTCAGTGGGCCTGCATCTAGCTACATCATCACGAATGGCCAACCTTTTTAAAAGATCCCTGTCACAGATCTCTCTCTCTCTCTCTCTCTCTCTCTCTCTCTCTCTCTCTCTCTCTCTCTCTCTCTCTCTCTCTCTCTCTCTCTCTCTCTCTCTCTCTAAGATGCCCTTTCACTTTCCCCTCCTGCAGGGAGCCTCTTACATGAGATCTGTTGTATGGTGTGATCTATGCAGCCTACCTTGACCAGACCCCCCAAGGCACTCTGCTGCTAAACCCTAACTTTGGTTCCATTGCTAAATCATTATACATGGCAGCACACATGTGGAATCTCCACATACCTCCAGTGAAACAGCAGGCAGAGACAGAAACATCCCCAGAAGTTTTTGAGCAGATTAGTCTGGTATACGCAGTAAACCAGGAGACCCTCTCTTAAACAAAAATGAACGGCTAGAAATGACATTCAAGGTTGTCCTCTGAATCCACACTCACACTGTCACACGCACCCGCACTCACACACATAAATGAATAAATGAATGAATGAATGAGTGAGTGAGTGAATGAATACACATGTGTGTGTACATTGTTTTCCTCACTTGAAGAAGTCAGCAATATAATTACGTGTTCCTTCTATATACACAAAGTATTCTATGTACAAAAGTGTTCTCTTTTACTTTCTTAAAAACAAGAAAATCTGGTTAATAATAATATTAACTTAACAAAATTTTGTCATGCCAAACGTCTGCTTAAATTTTTAATGCAATATCACAGTCTAAGGGTTAATAGTTATTGCTCTTAACAATAATTATAAAATAATTCTTGCAGCACTTTTTACCTGTGAAAATTATTTGGTCAAGTATTAATGCTGCCAATGTTGTTTTTTATCTTTGTTGAGCTCCATTCATCAGACAATATATGAAGTGCTTATAATATTATATATTATATTGTGTTTTTTAACTTGCAAGAAGCCTAAATCATTTAATTATGTCAGTGGTCATTTTGTCATCTAAAAATTATGTATTATTTTTATTATTACTGAGGTTTAATATCAGTGAAGAGGCAAAACTGTTAGTTATTTCAAACACCTACCCTTAAACCACTCAGGGGACAGATCTCTTTTCCCAGAATGCCACACATAGACTCTTAATGCAGTCATCCACCCGTATGATTCCAGAATGCACGCTGCTTCCCTCTTGTCTTGAGCCTTCCACGCGTCAGATTAATGGCACCCTGTCATGACAGGTGACTTTAAAAAGATGATGGCTCCAGTAGCTCAGTGTGTAGCTTCTGCTAACAAACTTGCCCAAGTCCCAACCCACCAGGCTCTAGCTGAGTGTCCTTAAGAGAGATGAGAGATGTCACTTTGCCTTAGACCTCAGGGCATCTGTCTCAGAGAGCAGTCAAGAAGTCTGATGAGATGAGGCTGCCGATGCTTAAACAGAGCCTGGTGGCAGATAGGGTTATCATTGTTGGGACTCACTGCAGGACAATGGGACTATGGTCTTCTACAAGGATACTCGATAATTAGGTGAAAATAGTTGCAAGAGAACTGAGGTCTTGAAAGTCCTCTAAAGCCTTCAGTCACAGCTCAAACCTTCTTTCCCAGCCCAATTACCACAGCATACGCTCTCTGTATAAGGACAAAGCTCATCTCCAAGAAATCCACACTCAGAACCAGAGAGAAAACACACAAGCATAAAGGGAGGGAGCTGACACGCTTCTCTCGAGCTTCATGAGTGGGAATTACCCAACCCATGTTGTCGCAAGATCTCTAGAGAATTGTCAATCAATGCCTACTGCCATCTCCCAAAAGCCACAGGCAGCACACAGCTCCTCACTGTGAAATCCTCCATGTGCCTCAAAACTCCGGAGGAGAGATTCAAACTGGAAAGATCTATTTCCTTCCGAGAGTTTATGTGTGAAACGCCAGAGTACTAAGACTGAGAAACGGTGCTAATAATTACAGCCAGGCTGGGAAACTCCTGCCGCTCAGTGGCTAGCCAGGAATGCAAATAAAAAGATGGGATAGGAAGCTTTCTATCTAGGGGCCATTTTGGTTCCTTGGTTCCTCATAGTTTTATAAGTTCTCAATTATAGTCTGAAAACAGAAGCATCTTATTTTGGCAGATTCATTAATATCTGATTTATATCCAGCTTCTCATACCTGAGGTACCTATACAGAATGTTTTAATTCTGGCTTGTAAAAAGAAATGTTTTTAAAGACGCATTCTTCGTGCTTGGATCATCTATAATTACAGTGCTCAGATTTATGTTTGGCCATCGGGTCCAGAAGGCACTCTTCATCACAGCATTAGGTTGAGAGCCCATTATTAGCTCTGGGCTGTGCAGAGCACAGCCTTGCCTAGTCCACTGTCTAACCCACTCACATTCCTGTCTCATGCCTCAGCCAAGCGTTAGGACATGCTTGATGTCTACCGTTCCGTTCCCATGAGCACTCACAACACAAATGACGAATGTGTTTCTCCTTCTTAGCATGTTTTTTTTTTTTTCTTGTGAAATACTCAATACAGTCAATATACCCTTTTGGTTATTTTTGACTAAATGATGTGTTTTTAAGGTTAACCTTCTTTTGGATTTTCGAGACAGGATTTCTCTGTATAGCAGCCTAGCTGTCCTGGAACTAGCTCTTGTAAACCAGGCTGGCCATAGACTCACAGAGATCCACCTGCCTCTGCCTCCTGAGTGCTGGGATTGAAAGCACGTGCCACCACCACCCCACTCAAGGTTAAACTAATTCAATCTGGGCAATGGTAGCACACACCTTTAATCCCAGCACTCGGGAGGCAGAGGCAGGCAGATCTCTGTGAGTTTGAGGTCTACAAGAGCTAGTTCCAGGACATGCTCCAAAGCTACAGAGAAACCCTGTCTCGAAAAACAAAACAAAACAAAAAACCCACAAACACCTAATTCTTTGATCTGGGATGCAGTAAGAACAGCTCTGAGTGTATGCTCGCTGTATCCGTTCCTGTCTCATTTCTCTACAGAGGATGTCTTCATGTGGTGTGGTGGTTAATCTTTAATGTCAACCTGTCATGGAAGTCACATAGGAGACCTTCCTCTAGGCACATTTCTGAGGACATTTCCAGAGAGGTTTTGCTGAGGAGAAAAGACCCACTAAGTATCACAGCACCATCACACAGGCTGTGGTCCCAGACTGGATAAAAAAGAAGAAAGCAGGTAGAGAAGGCAGCACTCATTGCCCCTCCACTTTCTTATTGGGGATGCAATGTGACCAGCCACATCATGCTCCCATAGCCATAAACTGCCCCCTCAAACCATGACTCAGAATAAACTCTTCTTTCATTAAGTTTCTACCTTTAAGTGTTTTGCCACCCAATGAAAAAAGTAACTGATGTATCAGGGTACATGTGGACCAAACCAAGCTGCTTCTGCAAGAGAATGTTGGCACTACTTAATAGCTCACATGGCCACCTGCTGAATGACCTTTAGGGGTTCTCCATGTCAAAACAATGATCATGTCTCTCTGTGAAATTGCCTACCAGACCGTAGGATCAGCCAACATTGCCAACAGTCTACAGTCTCCACTCCCAAATATTTTCATTATCATGTTTAGCTGCAGATAGGTTAAGAGTTTCTCTTTTATTTATAAAAATTTCTCTTAAACATATCTCAAAGAAAATTAGCTTAAATATATAAACATCATTAAATGCATTGAGAAATGAAATTTTTGCAGATAGAGCCAGAAACTAAATGCATTCTGCAAACCATATATTCATCTTTTTGCACAGTGAAGGACAAATTGGTAGATTCTTAGATATGAACCTCCCCCAAATCTTTTTTAATTAATACATAATTAATTATATCTACATTTGGTGGTTATAACAGTTATTGGTCTAGGATCCATAGCGGTACCTATAAACTACAAAATCACCTCTTCACTGACCCATCCTAAAAGTATGAAAAAATACTCTCTGTGACAACTATTGCTATTTATTAATTTATTCACATAAATATACTGCACATAATATAAATATAAGCCATCCTGTGTCAAAGACTCTGCTAAATCCCTGAGATTATTCTTTTATGGGCCCAAACTTTATTTTAATTTTATCCATTTGCTTGAAAAGCACAGGCAAGCATAGGAAAACGTCAATCAGAATACTGTCCCACCCATCCCACCTCAAACCTGTCTAACATTCTTTGTGGCATAAAATCTAAACCTTCTTGTTGAGGTTTACTAAGAAACAAAACTTTATGACAGTTTTACGCACAAATATACCTCAAAGGTATCAATAAAGCAAATGCTTCAATAAATTGAATATCAGAAGAAGTCACAAGGATTTTTTTTGGTCCCTGGAATATATATAAAGTTATGCTAACACTATATAGTATTCTGTTAACTGAGAGATGTTTCCATGTCTCAAATGTACATACTGCCTTTAGAACGGTGTTCCTAGATGTTAAAGCTCATCCTGACCTCCAGCAAGTGCTGCCTTCCATGCTGGTGAAGGGTCTTGCTTTGATGTTGGTGACTCCTGACAAGACCGGGGTGGTGGTTGCTGAAGGTTGGAGTGGCTGAGTCAACTTCTTAAAATAAGACATCAGTGGAGTTTCCCACGTCAATGGACTCTTCCTTTCATGAAAGATTTGCTGATAGTATGCGATGGTGTTTGGTACCATTTATCCACAGTAGAGCTTCTTTCGTAATTGTGTGTTAATCATCTCCAACCCTGTTTCTGATTTATCAATGAGCTTATATAATATTCTATATCCTCTGTTGTCATTTCAATAATGTATGACCATCTCAGAACACAACTTTATTTGCTTATCTAAAAGAATCAATTATTCATCTAACCCAACTCTATCAACATCCTGTTCACATCTCCAGGCTCTGTTTCTACTTCTACCACATCTGCAGTTATTTCCTTGACCAGAGTCTTAACCTCTTCAGATTCTCCGTGAGGGTTGAGGTCAATTTCTTCCAACCTCCTCCTATTCCTTTTGCCATTCTGATATCCTCCCATGACTCACAAGTGTTTTCCATAGCATCTAAAATATGAATTCTTTCCAGACTTTCAATGGATATTACTCAGATCCATCAGAAGAATAATTATGACAGCCTTAACCATATAAAATATATTTCTTAATAAGCGGTGGAAGTTAAAATGATTCCTTGATCCATTGAATGTAAAATGGGTACAATATTAACAGACATGAAAACAACATGATGATGTGCATTCATCAGACCTCTTGGGCAACTGGGTATATCATGAATGAAAAGTGATACTTTGAAAGGAGTCTTTTGTCTTTCTTCTTCTAAAAAGAAACGAGCTTGGAATATTCAGTAATCCATATCATAAGCAGATGTACTGTTATCTACCACTTATTGTGGGATGTATAAGTCACAGACTAAACTTAGAATAATTCTTAAGGGCACTAGGATTTTCAAAACATGTTGTTGCAATCTTCTTGGAACACAGTCCAAGAATGGAGTCGTTCCTTTGAGGGAAATTCTGAGTGTTTGTGAGAAAACTAGAATCTTGTGATCTCGGTTTCTTCAAAAGCACACAATTGTTCTTGGAATGTGTTTTCATGCTCTTCCCAGGTGTAGCAGATAGAAGTGTGTTTCCTTCAGCTGTTGTTATTTGTATGCCTCTTTGGCAAAACATATTTTTGTCATGTGTGGCTTGTCCTGTCTTTACTCGTGGGACTCTTCTTAACCCTCAGAGTATAAATTGTCTGATGCTCTGAATAAAGTTGACTGTTGCATGAGACTTTAGTCTATCTCATTTCTAGGCCTTGTTCCTGCAGGTTCACCACTAACTAGAGCAGAAGACAGTATGTGATTGTGTACTATGTTTAAAAGTAAATATCATGACCTAAATGCTGTTCCCCTAAAACCCATAACTTAAAAATCCTAGCCCCAGATGTGACTATATTTGAAAATAACAACTTTAAGGAAGCAATTAAGGCAGAGGGAACAGTGCCCAGAGAGGTCACACCTCCTAAAGCCTTGACTTTGGACCTATCTCCAACAAAGTATCTATTTCTGATGTATATGCTTCTCAATCTCCAATATTTTGTTATGCTGTACTAAGCCAAGGAAACAAAGAAATGAGAGAAAAGATAAAATCAGACTTGCACACTGCATTCTACCAATTTTATTTATTCTTGCTTACTCTGAGGCTTCTAAATTCAGCCCATTTGGGTGATGCATACAGAAATTCACCATTATGATTGCGTGTTTGTCGGGGTTTGCTAGTATTTCTAACAGCTTCGTTGAATTTATTTAAATACTCTGATGTTCAGTGCACACAGGTTTATAATTTGCTCATAAATTTTGCCTCCCATAATTGCATAATATTCCTATTTATTCTGTTAATGTGTTTATTTCATTTAGTGTTTTTTCTTTCAGTTCCATTAATTATGGTATAATATTAATACTGTCACTACTACTTTTTGCATGTGTTTCTCTTTATACAACTTGTATATGTTGACTTTTTAACCTTATTTTTAAGTGGCTCTGGAATATTTATTCATATAAAAGCATATTTAAACTGATTTTTTATCTCATACAAATATTTTCAGCATTTAAATAAAGAATTCAGCCCTTTTATACATTGTTAAATAAGTTTTTTTCATAGCATTATAATTTATTTTATAGTTTTATTGTTATCTATATTCCATTCTGTGCTTTGGGTTACATTTAATGAGGTTAAATGTAACTCATTTAACCCCTGGAACTGAATTTACAGACAATTGTAAGCTGCCAGGTGGGTGCTGGGAATTGAGCCTGGGTCTCTGGAAGAGCAGTCAATGCTCTTAACTGCTAAGCTATTTCTCCATTCCTACCTATTCCCTTTCTTCTGATTTGGACATTTCTTTGACTCTACTCTTATTTCTAACATGACAACTTTCCTTCCTGAAGTATGTTATTCATCATTTCCATCGGGATGCTATTTCTTCCAATTCCTTCCCACCCTAAGAAAATTAGATTAGGTCCTTCTTTTGGCTTCTGTGTTTTCCAACCAGATGAAATATTTAGAGTTATTTTAATTAATTCACATTGCATTGGTGATTTTTATTTTCAATGACAAGATGCCTGCAAAGTCAACTTAATGAAAATGGATATGGTTTAGCTTGTGGCCATATTGTCCATTGTGGCAGGGAAGCATTTGGCAGCTGGCCACACCGCATCAAGTCAGGCAGTACGAAGAAAGACGCAACTTGTGCTCAGCTGACTTGCTTCTTCTTTCTTGAGTCTGGGACCCCACCCTTGGGACCACACCATCCACAGTACCTTTGTACTGCTAGACTTGACGCAGTATGACTCGCTGCCAACATGCTTCCCTACCACAATGGATGATGTGACCACGAGCTAAAACAAATCCTTTTTCACTAAGGGTGGGCCTTTCTACCTCAGTTAAACTTCTCCAGAAATGCCCTTGATGACATACCCAGAGCTATGTCTCCAAAGTGATTCCAAATGAAGTCAAACTGACAATCAAGACCAACTATCAATCTTTCGATACACTCTATAGAAAATTCATAAACTTTTCTCTGATAATTTAGTGTTAGAACTCCAGACAACTACTGGTTCCACTGCAACATAATTCTTCATTAATTTTTGCTTTATACTTCTGTGGTCTTTTCTTTTTTTTCTTGGTATCCTACCATATTAATTTAACTACAGATGTTGTTGGTCTCATTGGGTACCACGTGCCTCTTCATTCTCTACATTAAAATTGCTTTTTTTTTTTGTTTTATTGTCATCTGGTAGTTTTCTTCCTCTAGTCCAGCGGTTCTCAGTCTTCCTAATGCTGTGACCCTTTACTACTGTCCTCATGTGTGGTGACCCCCCAACCATAAAATTACCTGGTTGCTACCTCATAACTGTAATTTTGCTATTGTTACAAGCCATAATGCAGATATCTGTTATGCAGGATATCTGATATGTGACTTCCAAAGGGGTCATGACCCACAGGTTATGGACCACTACTCTAGTTCTCTTCTAATAGGAAAAGTAGAGAACACACTTCTTAACCCCTACCCCAACATATCAAGGCAGATTTCTTTCATGTCTTTAGTGAATGCCCTTCCTTGACTATCAGCGTCTCTCCCTCACCAGTCTCATGGTTTTAGCATCCACTTGGCTGATGCAAAGTCTTTTACAAACAGCAAACCGTTAACCTAGGACTCTGTACTGTAAAAGCATGGAGGATAGTGGTATGTGTAGGCACAATGATAGAATTTCTCTTTCTTATTTTAGAACCAGATTGTTATCCTTTGGTTTTTGTTTTGTTGTTGTTGTTGTTGTTTTTGTTTGTTTGTTGTTTGTTTGTTTTTACAGCTAGCATCTAGTAGCTATAAAGCAAAGGATAATGAGACTATAGTTCACTACCCTAGAGAAGCTAAGTAACAAGGCGAACCCCCCCCCCAAAAAATATAGAGCCCCCTGGGAAGGGGAAATAAACAAGATCGCCTGACAACATTGGGAGCATGAGGGTGGGGGAGAAGGGAGGATGAAAGTGGAGGAGGAAAGGAGAAGAGGAGCAAGGAGAACTTGAGGGAATGGGATAGTCAAGATGGAGAGCAAAGGAAAGAGATAATGGCTCTCTGGTTGAGGGAGCTATTATGGGGCTAGCAAGAAACCTGGCACTAAAGAAATTCCCTGGATTCCACAAGGATGACCCCAGGTAAGACCCTAAGCAATAGTGGAGAGGATGCCTGAACTGGTCTTGCTCTGTAGTCAAATTGATGACTTAAATGGCATTTATAGAACCTTCATCCAGGAACTGATGGAAACAGAGGCAGAGACCTAGAGCAGAGCACTGGGCTGAGCTCCCAAAGTCCAGTTGAATAGGGAAAGGAGTGAGAATATGAACAAAGAGGTCAAGACCATGATGGGGACACCCACTGAATCAGTCTACCTGAGCTAATGGGAATCCACCAACTCTAGCCCGTCAGGGAAGGAACCAGCATGGGACCAAACTAGACAGTTCTATGGCTGGAGAAGACTGTGGAGTCACTGGCAGTGAGACTAGGATTTTCCCTACTGCTTGTGCTGGTTTTTTGGAACCCATTCTCTCTGGATAGATACCTTGTTCAGCCTAGATATACTAGGGAGGGCCTTGGACCTGCCTCAAAGCCTTACCCTTTCTAAGGAGTGGATTGGGGAGTAGGGTGGAGGAAATGTGAGGAGGGGAGGGAGTGGGAACTGGGGTTGGTATATAAAATGAAAAAAAAATAGTTTGTTTTCTTTTTAAAAAAATAAAAGAAGAAAGAACTATCTTGTTCTTTCTTCCTGAATGATTGAAAAATATTTTTTAAAAAGAATTCTGAGTGACACTAACACCTGTTGATATTTATGAGGTTCAATATAATATGTAAATAAATGCATGTATACCTTTGGTAATGATCAAGTTGAGATAATTATCATATCTATCACCTTAGGATTTTATTATTTCCTTAAGATAAATGCATTAAATTCCTCTCTTCTATTTTCAGATATTCAATGCATTACTGTCAATTGCATTCACCCCACTGTAGCATATAATACCAGAACACATTATTCCTATTAAACAGTAATATGATACCTGCTGAGTTCAGGCCTATTCTCAGGGATCGGAGTAGCAGTCTCGTGTTTACTTTTTTGAGCTCCTTGCAGAATCTGTAGTCAATCTTTTGTCAGATCAGGGAAATTTTAATCTTTTGTTTGTCTCTCGTGTATCTTTTATTTTCCCACTGCTGCTCTATAATTTGCTTGTTATAAAACAGAAATGTGTGAAGCAAACCTGTTGTATTTTTGGTCGTGGTCCCTGTTCTTTTTGCCTTTGTTTTGTTATTAAGACTGTTTCATCTACCTTATCCTTCTGGCCTCAGATTTGCCAATTTTCCTTTCAGTGTATCTCCCTCCTTTGAGACTGGGAGACAATGGCTTATTTGCTTTCCTTAGAGGAAAATGGGTGTTTTCATTAGATCAAGTTTTAAGTTGCATTCACCAGGACTGGAGAGACAGCTCAGCAATAAGAGGAGGCCTCTGCCCAGGCCCGACACCTGACACCTGGTTCTCAGCACTCCTGTCAAGCAGAGTTGCCTGTAACTCCCGGTCCAAAGGACTTGACAATTCTGACCTCCACAGGCTCCCACATTCACGTGGACATTCCCCCACACCGAAACACATATGTCCACATAATTTAAAATAATAAAAAATGAAATACTGTGTAATGTTTAAATTGAGCTAAATGCACCCATTTCTCCAAACATTATCATTTCTCTGTGTGGAAAACATTCAGAAAATCATTCAAAAATAATTCTTTTAGCTTTATAAAATATACAGCACATAACTGTTATCAGTGGTTTAAAAGAACTCAGTGAGAAGATGCACAGTCTAAACAAACTTAAAGAAGACCAAAAATTTATGAAGAGAATCGCTGGGGAGTGAAGCTTCTTGAGTGTAGCTAGCAAACGATGCCATGACCGACGAACGCCCACCTTGGTCCAAGAGCAGCGAAGTGAGAAAGTGGGAGACGAAGGACCATGGGGAACAGAGCAGCTACTCCACGGCCTTCTAGCCACTGAAGCCTTTGACATCGCCTGAGTGAAACGGGGAGCTGCTATAGAGATCTGAGTGATGAGCTGCATCCTATTAGGCTTAAAGTAATCACTGCTGTGTAGAAAATCAATGAGGAGGAGGGGGAAGGGTTGAGCTGTTGAAACTTGGCAGAATCATCCAGGTGAGAAATGAGAGATCAAGGTGATGATGCTGGGTAGAGTTCGAGAGCAGGGTTCATGATGAGCAAGCGCAAGGAACTGGGTTCAGTCCTCAGGGGAAAGGATGTAATAGACCAGCTGACACCAGAGGAGGTGCACACAAGAACCATAAACCATATGAAACCCAAACGAATAATGCATTTTCAAAACAAAAGTAATAAATGCTCACCATTGATTAATTTATCACATCTTGCAGCGTTGGTCTTCACATGAGCTGCGTCTCCATCTGCATATCTATGTAATGGCGCCCCACCACGAATCTCTCCCCAATTGTACATTCAGTGAAGTGATACAAGGGGTTTGAAATTCACCACGATCAGAGTATTCACAGCACCGACATGGGAAAGTGCAAAAATCAATGCCTCATCTCTTGTTTGCTTGCTTGCTTGCCTGGACAGAGGCAACAGAGACAATGTTAAGAGTCTGGGGAAATGTATAGCTGTGGCTGTTACATTGCACAGACACAAAGTTAAGCAACAATCTGCCCCAAATTCAGAACCATCCTGAGTTCAGCAAAGAAGCCACTTACGACACTGACATCTGGGTAAAGTTCCCACATGCATCTCCATTGCTTTATCTTATCTCTTAAGGTGAAGAAAAGTAGCAACTGGTATTGATGCTGGAACTATAGACATACTTGTTCATTAGCCCAATGATAGGTGGGTGACACACAAGAACTTTGTCACGAATCACTAAAATCATTTTGTAAGAAGCTGTTTTCTCTCAGTGCAAAGTATAGTAGTGTGTGTGTGTGTGTGTGTGTGTGTGTGTGTGTGTGTGTAGTGCTGTTGCTGTTGTTCTTTTGTTTTGTTTTGTTTTGCAGGAAGCCAGTGGTTAGGTACTCAGCAGTACATCATCTTCTTCACGAAAATAGGAAACATGGACATGGGAGCCAGTCAGCAGGAGACTTTCACCTGTAGTACATGTTCTTTCTCAGTCTGCAGTTGAAGAATTCCTAAATATATTACTAATTTCCTTGGTCTGCTCACCATTCACTTTGAAAAATAGCAGTACCCAAGAGTGGCGACAGAAAAGACACAAGGACAGCAGTCAGTCCCTTCTCAGTCCCTCTTGTGACCACACATACATCGCATCATTTCTAATTCCCCAGAGGCTCACTGAATCCCCAAAGTGAAAACTTCCCAGAGAAAACTGGAGCATTAGGGTTGGAATGTGAAATGTCCCCACGAGCTCATAAGCATGGATGCTTCCTGATCTGTCCATAAGGTGAGGAGCTTCAATTTGACACCATGAAAAGAGTGCACTGATCCAGGATGGACCAAAATCCCCTAAACAATGAACCAAATTAATCCTTCCTCCCTAAAGTTGCTTCTCTCAAGTACTTTCTTCACAAAGATCAGAAACCAATAAAGAACACTGGCAATAGTGGAGTCATTGTGATGAATCTGACCAGGTATCTCATAGGGTTTTTGAACTGTTTTGCAGGAGGAATGTGGAAGATCTTGGAGCTACAAGCCGGAGAAGTCTTGGAAGGCCATAGAAGAACTTAATAGGTGATTCTGGTGGGAGTTTGGAAGACTGAATGGATTTGACATTATGAGACAGATGTGGGTATGTTGGGATCAGGTACAGACTGTTATTGCTCAAATATAAAACGTCCCCTATGGTCTTATGTACTTGGTCTTTTGGTCCCTATCTGGTGGCACGGCTTCATAAAGTTGTGGAACTAATACACCAAAGGAGAAAATGGTTTGTGGGAAAACTTGCTGGCTATCTCTAAGTCTGTTCCCAGAGTTAGCTCTCAGTGTTGGTAGACTTTCTGTGACGAGTGTAGATTTATTGGGCTTCTGGACTCATCTGCCTGAACTTCTCATTCACAGGACTATGTGGGCAGTGAAGGTATTGTCTGCCTTAAAAGTCACAGATTTATGTTCCAGTGTCCTCATAGATAACAAGGAATTTGGACAAAATAAACTTTAAGTCCTTTATAAGTCTAAATTTCTACCCAAATTTACTCATAGTGGGCAAGGAGAATCATGAGATGACAAGTATCTATTCACTACCAACAGCCATGAACAATGCTCTAAGGCTGGATTTTGTTGCTGAGACCCAAGGATACAGTCGACTACCTCAATAAGACTCAGTTTATAAGGAAAATATCGGCTAGTGGCACAAAGGAAAGGTGTGGCATCAACTGACAATAACTGAAACAGACATCAGATCATTTAAGTTCCCCAGGGTGACATGCATTCACTCAAGAGGACTCAAGACAAGAGAACTCCATTGCCACCTCACTGTCCTCACTAAGACGCATCAATATGTGTCTATTTTATGACAAAGACAATTATAGCTCACAAAATATTCACACGCCTTTTTTCATTCCCCAGCTGCTCTTGAGATTGCATTGCCGTGTGACAGGTTTAGTGCTGATGACATGCTGGTAGAGATGAGGAAAGCTAGTTCTGAGTCTATCCCCCGGGGAGCCCCATAGGAACTACCTCTACAACAGTAAGATCCTACTGCAAACTCTATATTCCACATCAAATACAGCGCCTACTCATTCGTGTCTTTATGAAGGAATGCCAAGGGATGACTAATATCTACCATCAACCCTGCTGCCACTGCTTTCCCCTTCCTTCCAAAGGACAAGCGCTGAAAATGCTGCATTACTTCATGAGACAATGTATATACCATGAGAATCTAATGAATCCCTAAAGTCATTTTTATTTGATCAAATTAAACCATAAGTTTAATTATTATCATAATTTAAGACATGTAGAATGAAAATTAGTGTTTGTGAATTTTCTTCAGTAATTACTAGTCTGAAGAATTGTGTATACAGTATACGTCACAAAGGGCTAGTGAATGACACTTCAAGTTATTCATTACTTGTTACTTATTTTTTAAACTTTTTATTTAAAATAAGCTTATATTCATGGGAAGTCCTGTAAGAAGAGATGGTATACAGTTATAATATTGAGAGTTCCTTGAAACTTTTAACCAAGGATAACAGTTTCATGTAACCTAGTACATGAAAAATAAAACCAGGAAATTTGTATCAGAGGAGAGTACTGACATAGACCTTTCTGGGAAAGTGCTGTTCTATCTATCTATCTATCTATCTATCTATCTATCTATCTATCTATCTACCTACCTACCTACCTGCCTATCTATCATCTATCTATCTATCATCTATCTATCTATCTATCTATCTATCATCTATCTATCTATCTATCATCTATCTATCTATCTATCATCTATCTATCATCTATCTATCTATCATCTATCTATCTATCTATATACCATCTATCTATCTATCATCTATCTATCATCTATCTATCTATCTATCTATCATCTATCTATCTATCTATCTATCATCTATCTATCTATATACCATCTATCTATCTATCATCTATCTATCATCTATCATCTATCTATCTATCTATCTATCTATCATCTATCTATCTATCATCTAGCTAGCTAGCTATCTACCTGTCTGTCCGTCCATCCGTCCATCTATCTGTATGCATGTATGTGTGTGTTTGTGGGTGGAAGCATACAAAGTTTTATGTATTCTGATACTTTGAAGATTTCATGTCAACAACACAGACCACACTTGAACTCCTTTTTATTTGTGTCCAAACCCCTCCCTAGCTCCTAGCAATCACTATTCTCTGTCTTTAGAGATTTAGCATTTTTGTAATGCTATATAAATGCAATACAGTATGTGAACCATTTTTAGACTTTTCCCCCTCACTAATCATAATGCTATTCAGGTCTGTCCAACATATTGCGCGTCCTAATTGGGGCTTGGTTTTATCTTGTTCCCCTTTGTATTGTTCAGGAGAATTCCATCATCTAGCTGTACCAGAGTTTGTCTGACTACTCACTTAGTGAAGGACATTTGGATTCTGTCCATGGAAAGTTGCAGCTAACTACAAATAACACTGGTGAGAACATTAATGTTCAGGGAATTGCATAAGTATAGGATTTTATTTCTCTGAGCTAAATGCCAAGAGTACAATTCTAGGGCACAAGACAAATACATATTCTATTTTTAAATAAATTCAAATAAATTTCTCAATGGTCATACCCCATCTCCCCACCTTTAATGACAATGGAGCTATGTCCTCCTAGTCATCTCTAGCACCTAGTCTTGCCCTATTTTTTATTTTACCCGTCTACTAGGCATATGGTAAAGTCTCCTTGTGCTCCTTGTGTGCACATCCATGACTAATGAACAGCTTCCCATGCATGCCCTATTTTCTCGTCCCATCTTCTCTTTGATGAAAGGTGCCTTCATGATTTTTACCCACTTTCTCATTAGATTGTTTCTTTATTCTTGTTAAGCTTCATTGCATCTTCTTGATACATAATCTTTGTTTCACATGTATTTAACAAAAGCTTTTACCCAATACTCTTAAGTATTAATTCCTAAAATGTGATTCAAATCTAAGGTTTTCACAAATTCAAGTGAATTTGGATGAAACAGCTGAAAACTGGGATACAATAACAGACTATATATCACAGCTATTTCCCCATTTTTTCTGAAGCAATGAGAAATTATCATTGTGTTTTAGGTAGGAGATGCATGAAGGTTATTGAGACCCGGTGGAAAAGCGTTACATTTCAGTCAGTGTACCTGCAACTGATTGATTAACTTTCAGCATCCTAAATTGAAGACAGGGGAAAACACATTGAAGTGATTTACTTAGAAGTTCATCAAGCATGTGCCAATATAATAATTTTTTTTAATCCAACAAGAAAATAGGTGTCAATAAATAAGTCATTAATAAGCTAAAGAGTCTTATTTCCTGTGCATTGAAGCTTATTTAAAGATTAAGAAAGACATCAAGGGATGCATTTCTCAAAGACTAAAGGGTAATGTTAATGTGCTATAATGTGCTAAGAGTTTACTCTCAATGACAGAAAGGTCTAATGCAACAAAAACTGTAAAAGAAAAAGCATTTTATCAGCAAACAGACAACCAGACCTTGTGTAATCTACGAACTGAATATCAAGAACTATTATCACTGTTACTAAATTAAAAACTGATAAGAAAAAGCAAATTACTTCATAAGAATGGTAAAATGGATATTTGCTTATTACCTGAGAAAACAAAATAACCCTCTAGAGAAGTTTCAAGAATAAAATACTTTAGTAATTAAAACAAAATTATATTTAATGGATCAGATTGTGTATATATGCAGATAAGGCAGGAATATAATGAAGCATAATGATGGAAATGGAATGGAGTGTTATTGGTGAGACCTCATTTCATATTATCAAACTCTAGACAAACACGACTAATAAAGATAATGACTGTAACAGATGTGCTCACCTTGCATTAATGAGAAAGTTAAGATCGCTTTTAAATTGTTCTGAGGTCACTTATTAACTTCTCTACATGTCTCTGAGAACTCTGTATTTCTTAAAAATACTGTTCAAATGAAAATGTGCTTTTCCCCCGCTGGGAGTGGACCTCAGAGTAGCTGGCATGCTAAATAAGTACCCCACCTCTGCCTTCATCTCCAGCCCAACAAGACTCTCTCTGCCTTATAAGAATGCCTCTTGTGATAACATCTTTCACCTGTCAGAATGGCTAAGATCAAAAACACCAATGGCACCTTATGCTGGAGACAATGTAGAGAAAGGGGAACAGTTCTGCGCTGCTAGTAGGGATGCAAATTGGTACAGCCACTATGGAAATCAGCACGGTGGTTCCTCAGAAAACTGGGACTCAATCTACCTCAAGACCCAGCAATACCATTCCCAGGCATTTAGCCAAAGGATGCATAATCATACCACAAAGACGTTTCCTCAACTATGTTCATAGTAGCATTATTTTAACAGCCAGAACCCGGAACAACCTAGATGCCCATCAACCCAGAAGTGGATAAAGAAAATGAGGTACATTTATACAACAGAATATTATTCAGTGGTAAAAAAAAATATTGACATCTTGAAATTTGCAGGCAAATAGATGGAACTAGAAAGAAAACAATCCTGAGTGAGGTAACCCACACTCAGAAAGACAGACATGGTATGTACTCACTCATAAGAAGATATTAGACAAAAAACAAAGGATGGCCAATCCACAACCCCAGAGAAGCTAGGTTAAAAAGGAGAAAGGACCCTAAACAGGACACACGTGGAGGGCCCCAGGAAAGGAAAATAGTTAAGATCTCCTGAGGAAACTGGAAAGGGGAGTAAAAAGGAAGGAATGGGGGATGGGAGCATGAGGACTCCAGATGGCCAAGTTGGGGAGGGACGGAGAGGGAGAGCAATGAAAGAGATATCTTGATAGAAGGAGCCATTATGGGTTTAGAAAGAAACCAGGTACTAGGGAAATTTCCAGGAATCTACAAGAATGACCCCAACTAAGACTCCTAGCAGTAGTGGAGAGGATGCCTAAACTGGCCTTCCCCTGTAATCAGATGAGTGATTGCAAAGGTTTGGGTGTTTTATAAGCAGGAGCCAGGAAAAAAATACATACCATATCAAAGGTCCCAGTATTTCCTCATTGACTTATTCATTTTCTGATTCTCTAGATCTTTTGTTTTAAGCTTTACGAGAGGCAGACACAGAAACACAACTAGGAAACCCACCACTTTCCAGGTGAAATCAAGAAAATGGGCCCCTTAATTGCACAAGTGGAGAAGGTTCATTGATCTTGAGGGAACCTTTGAAGTCACCCTAAAACCATGTGTCTTTTGAAAAAGGTAATTCAGACACTCGTATTGTGGTGTGGAAATATAGGCTCTCTCTGTGCAGAGAGGAGAGGAAAGGAGAGGGTGGGGTGCAGAGGGATAGAGGCGTGTCTGCTCAGGTTCTGCGGAGTGGAGGCAAAGAAGGGTGGCGTCCATTCTTTCTTTGGGGGAAATTTCAGGTTTTTTGGCTGATTTGCTTTAGTTTAATTTTTCTTATTTTGTTTTGATGACATTTCTGGTCATTTAAGGCATGACTTAAAAAAAAAAAGATTGCCAGAAAAGTATTCAATTCGTTTTGGAGGAGATCCTGAACTAGATTGCCAATGGTTCCCATAGTCTCGTTTCCAAAGGTACTTAAGCCAGAGTGCTCAGATGTGGGCCTGCAACGTCCCATCCCACAGAACCTTGTATGGCTCCCCTTCAAGAAGAAAGCGTTTTAGTGTTGACATCTTAGGCCTTTCATAAAGCAGACTCAGGACTCCCTGCTCTCCCTGAGTGACACGGTAACTGAGCTCAGGCCCCACAGCAACTGAGCCCATAGTCCTGGTTGGGGGTGTCAGGCTGGAGGAGTCAAGGCCAGGCGTCAAATCAGAACTGTGAAACCTAAAGCAGTCAAGTCTCATAGTTCATTGTTAATTAATTCCCATAGTGTTTCCCTTCAATTCTGTGAACTTAGGGTATAGCCCTGATAAAATGTATGCTTGTCTCAACTCTGTGTGAAAGCTCTGACCTAAATTAAGAACATAAAAGACAAGGCAGCCCCATGTGGACTAGAACATTGGTTCTTAGAAGCCAAAGGTCTTCTAAGGATAGTGGGGCTGCTTGGCCAGGACCCTAGTGTAGAATTATCAGGTAGAAGTACCAGTCAGTAGACAGGCCTTCCCATAAGGAAATGGATAAATGTATGTATACACACATATACACATATACATACATACACACACATATAAGGATACAGTGTTTTGGAGCTGGATCTTTTGTTCTGCTTTGATTTCCATTAATTTTTCGGCTGACATACAAAGTAACAGATTTAATTATGGCATAGTGTTTGTGTGTGTAGTACGTGCATGTTGTACATGAGTGCACATGCATGGGTGTACGCATGTCTGTTCTACCTGTGTGTGATGGGGGCACATGAGTGTGAATGCCTTTGTATTTGTGGACACATGCATGTAGAGCCCAAAATGGCATCAGCTGTCTTCTTCCTCTGCCTCTCTCCAACTTCTTACTCAAACAGGGTCTCTTGAAAAACCCAGTGCGCACCAATTCCTGCCAGGATGTCTACCCAGCTTGCCCCTGGATCCCATCTCTGACTGTGAATACTGAGACCATGGGCAGCTGTCACAGCTGCCTGCCTTTCACACGGGCACTGCAGATCCTAATTCAGTCCTCACCCTTACACACCAATCGTTACCCATGGAGCTGTCTCCCGGTACTCTGTTTTGTTTTGTATTATGGCACTTGTGTATACGTGAGTATACTTTGTTTGCCATCATCCTTCCCCCACTGCCCTCCCCCCTCTTGATGATTCTTCGCTCCCTCCCTCAATATTCTATATGTTCCCTGGCCCTCTCTTTCCCTGCTCCCTGAAGGTCTCTTCATCGTCTCTCAAGGACTTCTTCCTACTTCTATCACATGTGCTCTCTCTCTCTCTCTCTCTCTCTCTCTCTCTCTCTCTCTCCCACACACACACACACACATACACGATTAATTCATTTTACATATAAAGGATGTGGTACTTATCTAAATCTGCCTTCTTTCACTTAATATAATGGTCTCCACTTTCATTCATTTTCACGCAATTGTAATGATTTCATTTTTCTTTATGACTGTATTAAATACCATGTGTATAAGGTGGATGGCATGGGCTGGGATCCTGGAAAAGAAGGTTCACTGTCATAGAGCTGAAGTCAGCTGGGCTGTGTTCCCTCAAGACACTCCCAGGAATTCTGTGCCTTGCCTCTCTCTCTTCCAGCTCCTGGTGGCTTCCAGAACTCCTTGGCTTGTTCCTTCATCCATCCCTTCAATGCCTTCTTTCTTTTACCCAGAATTTTGGGTGAACCTCTATCCCTGCTTTTCCCATAAAAACAGGCATGTGATTACACCAAGATCAACCCAGATGAGCCAAGATAATCTCCCCACTCCAAGGCACTTAATTTAATCCCTATTTGAAGAGCCTTTGACCTCTGATTTTATATAAAGAAACATGGAAAGACTAGGGCCTTGAGACAGGATATCTAGTGGGAGACCACTTTTTAGTAGAACAGACTGAAGACTGCATTCGAGGCAGAATCTGAGGCAAGTGCAAACAATAAGAAGCAAGAGCAGGTTTTAAGGACTTGAGGGAGAGCAGAATTTAATGTGGCTGGGGTCGACAAGATGAGACTTGGAGAAGAAGAAAGTTAGAAGGGAGGAAAGTTCCGTCTATATAAAATAGATTTGTCAGGGAGGGAATGGAGGCCTTTGACAGAGAGCCTTCTCCTATGCATGGAGCCCTAGGTTCAATCCTGGCACCATATAACACAGATATGGGGATGTGTGCCCGTAACTCCAGCTATTGGGAGGAGACAGTAGAAGGAAAAGAAGCATGTGGTCATTCTTGGCTACATGACAAGTGCTAGCCCAGCCTAGCTTACAAAAGACCATGTCTCAGAAAAGAAAGCAGAAAAATCAATTTTCTTACAGTTCAGAAGAGAGGAGCACAAAGGGGTAATATGGCCCAGGTAGCCCCTGTGTCCTTGAGCACTGGAGCTTCTCTAGGGCTAGGAACTGAGCTGAAAAAAAGAGAAGCCCTCAGCTACCGAAGTTGGCATGCACTAAAGAGCTTGCAGCTCTCCCGTTTGGGGAACACGAGCCCTGGTGGCTGGTCCTGTTAGGGGAACATGGAGATAAGAGGTATCTGCTCAGCCGCAGCTTCTTGGCTGAGCCGCTTAGACATTCCCCTTGAAAATATCTCAAGGTGAGATTTGTGTTTGGAATAAGCTGGCACACGTTAGCATTCTCTGGAGTCCGTACTCACAAATGAGCAGACAGATTGCAGAGAAGTGCCTATCCCACTCAGCCCCAGCAATCACGCACACACACACACACACACACACACAGAGAGAGAGAGAGAGAGAGAGAGAGAGAGAGAGAGGCACCCAAAAACACACAGAGACACTTTTTTTAATCAAAGAGAAGCAGCTGAAAGGTCTAAGTATCAACATTGTTTTTCCCTTCATAGTTTGAGTGTCTATGCGAGAGAAAGTAAGAGGAGACTATGCTGAAAAGTGGGCAGAGAGAAAATGAGAGGCATGAGAGATGTAGAGAGAGTGACGGAGGAACTTCAGCCACCCAGCGAATAGTTGCCAAGGGCCTACCATGCGTGTACCAGGAACCATCCACACTGGGCCCAAAGCAGCAGCGAGCAGGAAACAAGAAAATTACATACTACAAGCTTGGTGTTGACATTCGTGTGTCCTAACCTAGGCTTTGCCCTGTTCTAGGCTCTTGCTTTTCTTCTCTTTAGGCCTCACAGAAGGGGCTATGAGACATGGGTTGAAGAGGATATGCCCTCCTGAAAGAGGCGGAAGTGGAAATGCAGCATTCGGTAATGTTCCTAAATGTACTTCCCCCCAGAAGCCCGTTTTCTGCAGCTCTGATTTCAGACTCCATTGTGCCGTCGGATGCTCTCCTGAAGCATTCGCACGGAAAGCAAAAGAGTCCCCAGAATAAACAGAGGGACGCTCCTGAGTGTGACCAGCACTTCGGAGCATGCTAAGCGACATAGACTTGGCTGGATACCCGTGGTTATTTCTAGAGCAAGTAAACTCCGAACGGAGCTGCTACTGCAGATGGCTGGGCCAGATGATCTGTCACGGTCCCTTCCAGCTCCGTGGAGTTTGGGATTTTCTTTTCTTTTTCATTTCTGTCCTAGTATCTACCACAAGGACTAACAAGTGGACCGTTATTCAGAAGAAGAAAAGGGAACAAAGGATTTTGTATCATAAACTCATTTGGATAATAAGAAGGGGCAAATGTATCCTTTAATGGAGGAAGTAATTGCATTCCAGATTTGAGAATTCTTAATCAGATAAGGATATCTTCTGGTGAGTGGCGCTGAAGGTGATTTCTACAGCCATAAAACCACAAAGGACCTGGATATGTGGGAGTAATGCTCTTGTTTTACAGAAAAAAAAAAAAGCTGTATCCCAATGAAGCAATATGGAATGCAATGTCTTCTGCTTGCCCAAGAGCCACTTACAAAAAGAGAGAGAGAGAGAGTTCAAATCATTTTAATACAGATTTTAGTCTCCATTAAGTAACTCCTAGAAAATTCTAGGCCAGTAAAAAGTTAAAATAGATATGAGTGATGTACTAAATGCTTATGATTAGTGATCATGGTGGACTTTTCATATAAGTTCATGAAAAAATTAATGATTATCTATTGAGACAAGTTCTCCTAACTCAGAAGCTAGATGCAGGAGCTATTTAAGTCCTTTACAACAAGAATATAATACTGAAGTAAATTATGGTCTCTGCGGTATATTATATTATGTCTTATTTAAACAATTTCCAAGAAAATATAACTTAAATCTAGAGCTTGGCCCATATTTGAATTTCCCTTGGGATTCAAGGAATAATCTAGCAATGAAATATCCCAGCTAGAAATTTCATCCATCTGCATGATCATTAGGAATATGTTTTATTTGAAGTATAAAAGGATTAAGCGGTGTATTGGGGGGGTAGGGTTCTGGGCACTGTTGCTTTTAGGAGTAACATGAGATTTTTCAGTTAAGAAGTATCTTCATCGATTTGAAGAATAAGAATTCACCACGCTGTGGCTTTACTTATGTCCAAAGTGGAAATTAATTCTTGAGTATGCCAGACTGCAATATTTGATGACCACGGCAGACAACAGGCATCTCTCCATCAGAATCATCACTGAACCACTCCGAAGACTACATGGTTAGAAAGAGTCACAATGTACAGCCTCCTCAGAACACACTAGGAGGGTGGATACAGAGTTCTGACAAGTACACTAACTGTGTAAATTAGCAATACTATAATTAATTGGATATAGCCATTGAAGAATATATTTCATACTTCAGAATATCGTTTCCATACAGCAAATGCATGTAACTCTGCATGTTATTTAAAATAAACAAATAGAGACAGTAAGCTGGCTCAACAGAGATGTTCACAGAGGCCTGATGACTGGAGTTCAATTCCTAGGTTCCACAAGGTGACAGGAGAGAATCGATTCCCAAACGTTGTCCTTTGCCACCTGTACACTTACACACACACACACACACACACACATCTTAATAAATAAATAAAATAAACAAGTGTCTTTGGAAAGGGAATTCAGTCTCTCTTCTCCCTACTAAACAAAACAATATGCCAATCATTCCATAAATCCCATCAAACATAACTAGAAAGATGGTATTTTTCCATCACTCCAGCAGTCTCTTGCTCAATAACCTTTATTTAGCTATGGTCTCTCTTCAATCCAATGCAAAAAGTAGAAGGGACAGCCAGGCATCAGCCTTGCAGAAAATCTATTATTACCTCCCCAGGAAGTATCAGTCTTTATTTATGAAGAAAATCAATGTCCACAAAAGCCTCTTAGCGATAGCTCCAGGAGAGAAAGATACATTATGACCGTGATAAAATAACTCTGGGTTGAAGAGAACAGTAAAGAAATTAACATTTATTGAGTTCTTACAATTAGCTGATACTTGACACACTCATTGGGTCCTCACGAAAATACCTTCGTGCGCCCATTTAGGGCAGAAAGAAAAGGAACTTTACAATGGATAATAGTCAAGACCATAAATAATAAAAACTATGAATAAAAGTGCAGATGTCTCTTTAAACCACGTTTGTGTCCCCACATTACCCAGAGATTTTTCTCATCAAATAATGCAAATGGTGGGTTGAAACAAGCTTTCAGAATACGAGCAGCCACCCTCTCTTTTCACTGGGACAAAACATGTGGATGAAGAGATGTGAAATTCCTTTAGGTATCATTACAGGTTAGTTTCCGAATTATTTACCTGTGGGTTTCAAGGATTCTGTGGTCACGAATCTCTAGCCATCATAAAGGAAAGTCCCAGATGGCTCCTTCTACCTCCCACTCTGTGACCCTCGACATATCAAACCTTTTGTTTGTTGTAAGAGGAGACCAAAATTTGCTGGAAGTTCCCTGGAGGGCATTAGAGTTAAGCAGGGATATACATGCTCGCTGAATGAATTTTACTCAGCAATAATAGAACACCTAACAAGACAACCAAGAACTTGTGACTTAAGAGAGCTCCTAGCGGTTAGGGAGTCTATTGACCTCCACCCAGGCCCTCGGGTAGATGAAATTATACAGTATCTGTCACAGGCTTAGGCATGGTGCTTTCTGCATTTGTTACAAGAAAGACTTTCCCCTAAATGGAATGTACCTAAGAAAGGGATTGCTTTAAAATATATATTTAATATATTTACTTTTTCTACTGGAAAAGTAGCAAAGTCAGAAACTATAGTGTGTGTAGACAAACTTAGAAAACTATTTCAGATGTTAAGTGATAAGGCACAGGAAGCTAATAGTGTGTGTGCATGTGCGTGTGCGTGCATGTGTGTGTGTGTGTGTGTGCACATGTGCACAAACATAAGTTTCTCTGTGTGTAGGAAGTGGGACTGTGTTTCCATACATTGTTATTTTGCTAGGCTGTAATGTCAATGACTAATGATGGAAACTGCTTCTCAAACAATTTTCTCTGTGTGCTTCCAGACCACAGCTGGCTGAAATGAAAGCATCTGTAGACACATTTGGAATGCAGAAGTAAAAAGAAAAGCGGGTCAGATTTGGCCATGGAGAGGCACAGGTGACCAACATACCCTCTGTCTTCTCTGTTGGATTTATTTTGGGGGAGGGGACTTTTTTTGAGACAGGGTTTCTCTGTGTAGCCCTGGCTCTACTGGAACTTGCTGTGTAGACCAGGCTGGCCTCAAAGTCACAAAGATCCACCTGCCTCTGCCTCCCTGAGTGATGGGATTAAAGGTGTGCACCATCACCGCCTGACTGTTGGACTTTTAAGTCTCCTTTCTGGCTACTGCTGCTGTGTGTGACTGTACAGTATCCCAGCCTCCTGGCCTGTCCTTTAGCTCTGACCACTGTTGTAAGGACTGGACGTGGAAGCCCAGGTTTGAACAACCCATGCCAGGACTACATGATGACTAGGGAGTCTTCCCTGATGCATGGACTTTCATTTCCCAACCTTTACGTCTCTAAGTCCTTCATAACTGATAAGGACTTACTCCTATATACTGTATTTTTTAATAGTTGCTGTCAAACCCTGGACTTTGTAACTCTACCACTGAGTTACAATCCCAATCCATTTCTGATGTGGGAAAGTCTTCTGTTTGTGTTGATTTCATTCATTAATAAACAAACTGCCTTGGCTAGCCCTTAGGTGGGTGGAGTAGACAGAACAGGAAGAAGGAAGTAAGGTAGATGGCTCAGTCAGATGCCACACCTCTCCTAAGTTAGTCAGACTGCCGAGCCTCTCCTCAGAGATGTGAGATGCGATGAAGCCAGCCACCAGGTCAGATGTGCTAAATCTTTCCCGGTAAGACACCATTCGTGTTGCTACACAGATTATTAGATATGGGTTAAAGCAAGAGATGTGAGAATTAGCTAATAAGAGGCTGGAACTGATGGGCCAGGCAGTGTTTAAAAGAATACAGTTTGTGTGTTGTTATTTCGGGGCATAAGCTAGCCGGCGATCAGGAGCAGGGCGGCGGGAACGCAGCCCGCAGCTCTCACTACACATTTCATTTTATTTGATTTTTACTTTTTGGTTTTTTGAGACTGGGTTTCTCTGTGTAGTTCTGGATATTCTAGAACTCACTCTGTAGACCAGGCTGGCCTTGAACTCACAGAGATCTGCCTGCTTCTGTCTCCCAAGTGCTGAGATTAAAGGCATATGCCACCACCACTCAGCCCCCTTTACTTTCTTATTCCATACATATTGCTCTGTTTTTTTTTTAAGTGTATTTGGATGCTATGGTTATTAAACAATTATAATTCATTGTCACTTAAAAGATTAAATAAATTTGATCAGAATTTAGTTTTCAGAAGTGAGTGACTGGGTCATTTGCTCTATCCTGAATATCTATAGCACTATCTCAAACACAAAATGTATGCTTAATACTGGTCAAATAGAAAAGGAATGACACACTAACCTTTAGGTAACTTAAAATGTTACTCCACCCAAGATATCCAGTCCGCTATAATTCAAGGAAATGACACTAAATATCAAATACTCTTATGTTAAATGTTTGGTTTTTTTTATTGGCCATTCAAGTAACAAGAACTGAAACTCTCGTCAATGGGGACAACAATGTGCCCCTCTTCTAAGGAAGACAGATACTACTGCTCCTGATTTCTCCAGGTGTCCCCTCACACTACCACACGACTCCACGCATACCTGGTGCCTATCCCAAACTTCTTGGTGTCTAAGCTCTGTGTCCATGACGAGAAGATAAATTAAACAGATCTGCTCAGCAGTCTCCCAGAAATATACAGTTCCATGTCCACTGGCCTTTCCCTGGCTTCACCCTGCGACCCACGTGATGATGGAAAGACAAGAAGCTTCATGCTTCGTTTTCTCTACCCTCAACTTTGCAAAGATTCACCCTACTGAAAGTACTGGGCGTGAGAACAGATCACACGACACACCACAAAACCCACTTTAAGAATTTATTAAGAGAAAGAAAGAAATGTGCTCGGGCCTGGGGAAGCTTGTGTAGGGAAGAGAGCATGGAGCAGGCGTGTCCAGCTTTTAAAGGCTGTCTAGTGTATGCACACAGGGGCTTACATAGTTGCAACTGCATCACACGTAGATCATGTGACCATGCTGCACGTAGATCACACAGGGCTTGAGGACCCTGGGTGACTGTGTAAGTTGCCTGAACGCTTGATGGTGCATGTACAGCCCTGGGACCCAGAAGTGCCAGCACTTTGGGTGGATAAGCATTTTGCCAGAGCCTTAGAAACTTTGGGTGACAGAAATGATAATACCCACAACCCCCCAAAGCAAGCTTATGTCTTAATCACTTCCATAATGGTAGAATATTTGTCTTCATTTACCTACCAGCACTTAAAAGTAAAGAGGTTTTACATTAAAATCAAGAAGTCCAGTATGCCTTAAAATAGCTTCTATTCCAAAATAGAAGCAAAGAGCCCAAGTGAGAAGTTGGCAGTCCAGGATTTCTTGATCCAAGCTTTACCTGCCACTTAGCATCACGCTTACCCTGTGATTTACCTGACTGTGGGGTATAAGAAATGTGAACTATTTCCTAGACTTGTAGCTGACCCTGTGCTTAGTATTCTCCTGCCTGTAAGTGTGATACCCATCTGCTCATTATGCAGTAGTTGTGCACATTATGATGATGGTCGAAGTCCAACCAAAGAGGTACACAGGCTGTCTAAAGGCAGGATTGTGCTTCCTGTAGTCCAACCAAAGATATACACAGGCTGTCTAAAAGCAGGGAAAGCTTATGTTTCCTGAGGTTAAAGAGACTATCCTGAGGAAGGGAAAGATGAGCTTGATTGCTTGCCAAGAGAACCTGGAAAAGAGCATCGCAGCAGACATTGCTGGAGCATGCCCTGAACAGCAATTCTAGAGAAGCAATGGAGGACTGGCCTTCCACAAGGTGTCCCATGGAGCTAGGGGTGACAGCCAGAAGGTGTCTTGACAAGGTTGCAGAGGTCATTTTCTGTTATGTAAAAGAATGCACCATAAAGGCTCACTAATATTGCATTTCCACTCACAATGAACTTGAGTGATATTCGGTCATGCCTCTGAGTAAAAAGACTTTGCATCAGGTATCTGAAATGTGCCCTTACGGAGTCTCACTCCTCGGTCCTTTATACTGACCTCTGTTGACTTGTGGGTAGCAGCAGCAGGCACCTGAGTCCTACCTTCCAGCCAGGTTTGATCACTAGGCACTGCTGTCAGGAAGGGAAAGGGCTCCTTCGCTGCCAGCTCATCTCAAGTTCACCACCTCGCCCCATCCAAAAGTTAATACATTTCCCAAAGAGCCGAAAGTTGCAGCGTTCAGGGTTGTCCCTACATTCTGCAGCCCAAGCGTGCTGATGGTTTCTCTTCTGACAGCCCCCAAATCCTAACAGTGTCTCCTGTGGTTGTCTCTTAGCACACCTTTTTAAATAGATCTTTTAAATTAATAGAGAATTCCTTGCCGGCTTAACCTATTTCAAGGATACCATCTGCTTCCTGTGGGGACTCTGATTGAAACAGACCCGACAGAGTGAAAGAGTTCACACTGGTCCCCTAAGAAAAGCAGCATTGTGGTGACAAGTGGCCATGGAGCTTCAAACCTGGGAGTGTGCTTGCTTAGAGTGGAGGCTGCGAGTTACATTGGAATGGAACCGATTAAGATTCGAAACATGGAATTCAATTCAACAAGAAGACTCAAAGAGCAATTCTAACCTAAGAGAGAAAATAAGTGAAGGAAACAAAAAAGGGGGGAGAGGAAAAAAAAGATCCTAGAACCACACAGCAAAATGTTGCAAAGAAACCCAACACATTGAATCTGAATCTTTTAATAGGTTGGGGCTAGGTATGATCTGGGTCTGGCCAGTCAAAGGCTTCCATGCGGCAGTTGGTACACCTACCATGTAACATGCGCTTGCTTCAAGGTGTCACCTACTGGTACACCGACCCTTACAGCCCACCAGTCCTGCATCCTTCAGAGCCCTTTGAGCCATGAATGCTGTTTGTGGAGGACAGGGCATGACTCGGTTGGGTTCTTATGCATCAGGAAAAAAAAAAAAAAGAAGAGCTAGTTACATAGTACAAGCTGACCTTGAACTCATAATCCTCCTGCCTCAGCTTTTGGAGTGATAGGGTTATAGGCATGTGCCCGAACACCTGGTTTAGGGTCTATATCTTCTTATGTCACATTAATACTCTGATACTAAAATTAAGCTACGTCCTGGGTTCCTTCTCAAAGATCACATGGGACGTCTCCACCCATACATCAACGCTGGAAGGTATCCTCTTCTGGTTTTTAGCCTATTCACCCCCTCCCTAGATTAGATGATGACCTACATCTGCTGGAGAAGCTAATTTCCTAGTGAAATGTTTATTCATGTAAAATCACCTCCAGACACACTCAATAGGGATGTTTAATCTGGGCCACTCAAACTGCTCTAAAATTTAACCCTCACAGTATCTTACCAACTGCTTGTTCGTTCGTGAATTCAATAAAGTCTTTAGCACATAAGGGTTTTGTGTTATATGAGAAGTATGATTCTGCCTCTTTCTGACTAACACGTTAACAGGAGGACAATTCATCAGAGTGGCTAGTCCTGGGGAGAAGGTAAGACAGTGCATATCCCAGGAGCCGTGCTGGGGTGGTGGGAGGGGGGCGGTGTTCTGTTTCAGATGTGGACACTAATCACCCTGGGAGATTCTGACTCCAGACATGTTTTTTGCAATTTCTTAAAATAGGTCAGCTATTCCAATGAGAAGTTCTTCCTGGGGTGGTTTGGGGCTTGCTGTTGTTTTTATGGTGCCTCTAGAGACAGAACTCAGGGGTCTGTGTATGCTATGCACCCTACAGCTGAGTTAGACCCTTTACAGTTTGGGTTTCAAACGCCCTCTAAAGTCTGTATGCTAAAGGCTTGGGTACTAGCCCATAATACCATTGCAGATGATGCAGCCGTCCAGAAATGAGGACTAGGCGACTGGAAAGAGGTCATCAGAAGCATGTCCTGTAAGGGTCTATGAGGACCCAAAGAGCAGAAGCCACACCCTCCCTCACTTTCCAGATGCCATAAACACTTCCTGCACCACACAGCCCCTCTCACGTGAGGGGCTGCCCTGCCACAGGCCCAAAGCATCGAACCAAGCAACCATCGACTGAAACCTCTGAGCCTGTGAGCCCAAACAAATCTTTCCACTTCTACGTGGATTATCTCAGACATTTTGTCACCATGCCTGCTACCTACCTAGCCATACCCCCAGTTCACAAATACCATGCTTAATAAATCTTTTTTTAAAAAAAAAAATCACCAAAAGGTATGTAAAGAAACAGCTCCCTAGCTAATCACTTTCACCTGGATAACAGTAGCATTCGCCGCTATTGTCAAGACCTTTGACGCGCTATTCTACATTTTTGAAGTGTGTACAAGGAAACAAGGCTACAGATTCTCACTCACCATGTTTTTTACACAAAAGAGCTCACAAAGGGACATGATGCACACACACCATGCTCGGCCTTTTCTTTCTCATCCCACAATAAATCTCGGCAATCTCTTCTTATCAGTGCACAGGGCTCCTCCATCCTTTATTACAGCGCCATTGTATTTTGTTAAATGGATACGCCGCACTTTATTTAACCGGCCCGCTCCGTTGACGAGCACTTGAGTTGTTTCTAATCTTTGGCTTCACAGAACTAGATTGAGCTCCTAGATAATAACAAGGAGGAAGAAAGGAAGCGACAGGAGAAGGCGATGGAATCAGAGGTGAGAACGTGCTGTCCGCGGCTGCCCTGAGCCAGTGTGGGGTGGGGAAGGCTGGACGCAGTGAAGGACAGCAACAACAAGGATCAACTGTGCTCTCCACCCACCCTCACGGTTCCCTTTGTAGGGTTGCATATTGTAACCAGAGCAGGCCGGGAAACATTGTGTTTTCTCTACAAGGGTGGGATCATCTGCATGAATTAGAGGGTGTTCTATGAACTTGACTAAATTACCAGGATCTCCCTCACCTCTGCTAAAGACAAAAATTCATTCCAATCGGCCAGTGCCTTATTTAAAATACCAACGGCTTCCAGCTCAACACTTCCTCTAAAGCGAAGAGCCAGAGCCGCAGTTGCTGCCGGGAGGGCCACAAGAGGGAGACTCCCAGAGCCATTGCCCAGGGGCTGCCAAGCCTGATTTGTAAGCCTCCCTTCGTTCTCATCCCTCCAGGGCTAAAATGCCCAGCTGCCTCTTTCTAACCAAAATTTATTTTTATTAAGGAAGCACCCCAGTCGCTGAGCTCTAGAGAAAGCGGGTCTGAGCGGCAGAGACAAAACGATTGTTCTCATTTGCACAACTGCTTCAAGAGAAAATGCGATTACCAGCATCAAGGGGAAATTTAAAAATTTTCCCCAGGCAAGAAGAATTGACTTCCTCTGTTCCAAGATGAAGGTAGAAGAGAATTTACTGCTCCACCTCACTAAAGCCTCAGAAAGCCCGGCAATTGGCATGCGCAGGTGCCCGTGAACCCAGAAATTCTCTGTGCCGTGATTTATGCAAATGTGTAAATTCATAATTAAAAAGTAATTGAGATCATTCTAACGGCCTTTTCTTCCTGTTAGCCTGCCTCAGTGGCAGACCCCGTCACATCAATTGTGGATGTTAATACATCAATCCCAATGATTTATTGTCTTAAGAATAACTAAGCTACTGTAGAGGCTGCCTTGCGGAGCCCGGTCTCCAAGGAGGAAGCTCTCTAAAAGTCAGTCCGTTCTCATCTCCCAGTTACTGACATGCAGAAAAAGAAACATTCACTTTTAATAATAGGACTCTCTTTCATGCAAGAAAAGTAGAGGATTTCTAAAAATAAATAATTCATGCTCCTCCAAGCTCCCAGAGAATAAATTTGTTCCTTTTCTGTTTTGTTTTTCTTCAAGATATGACATCTTAGGAAGAAGGGGCTGAGGGGGAGAGACAGCACTTTCTGCTTCTGTGGATAGAAACATGCAGAGTGTTTCGTCCCTGGTGCAACAAAGCCTCAAGATCAACAGACAAGAGCTGAAAACCTTTTCCCACCAGACAGACAGCGTCATCCAAATGTTCTCTCCAAAGACAGCGCTTCCCAGACAGGCTCACGGAGGCGTGTCAGTTTTCCCTTTCTGTGCACACACATCCCTTTGCAAAAGGAAAGAGAAGAGAAACGGAAGACAATACCATACCCAGATCCTGCGCATAATTAATTACTCTGTGTTGACCACCTGCCCAGTAGCTCTGCTGTGTTTTCAGGTTCATGGTTTTGATGTGTTTTGATTGCTTTGTCATTAAAAGGACATGGGGTTTCCCATATCCCATCCATTGATATTTCTCAAACTATAGTGCATCTACAAATAACAACGAAAAGAATTAACTAAATACAGATTTCCGGCCATTACCTTTTCAAATTCCTATTGACTTTGTCTGGTGTACACAGTTCCAGGTAACTCTGGTCCACTTCAGCTCCGTTTGGGAAGCACTCGTGTAATTCTAATGAAATATGGTATGACGATAAATACATACAGCAATTTCCTCCCTGACACAACAGCATTGGTCATTCCTGAAAATTGACTTTTGGTCCCTCTGTGTCCTTCAATGGATTGTTCTTTGGAAGGAAATTGTGTATTTGGGTTTGGGGAATGGCGCTATGGGCTTATAATTCCTGATCAAACTGAAGCAGAAGTAGAGAAATGTTATAAAATCTAAGCTCCTGAGATATTGATTCAAAACTTGTGGAAGGAAGGGCAGGCAACAGGTTCATCAAACCTGCTGAAAGCTATGTATTCTTTTCCAAAACAAAAGAAGGGGGAGGGGAAAAGGACTTGGGGGGGGTGGAGGAGGCAGCACTTCAACACAAATTTTATGCAGTATGAGGGTAACTGAGCTCAGACCAGAATCCAGTGTCATCACAGTCTTTTGTGTCCCTAGGTCACACAGTAAAGGACAACTTCGTATTTAAACTCAGCAATGCAAAGGCGGTAGGCTCTGTGAAGCTAGGGGCACTACAACTAAATGTTTCACAGATCGGGATCGGGATCTCTCAAACCCAAGAAACAGAACTTGTTAGCAAACATGTCAGGTCCAAGGTTTCTAATGCACAATAAAGCCTAGCAGCTAAGCATTTCACATAATCCATAGCAACAGAAACTTTAAAATTCTAAAGCATGAGAATTTGGGGCTAGAGAGATGGCTCAGTAGTTAAGAATGCATACTGCCCTTTGTAGGAAGACCTGAGTTTGGTTCCTGTCAACCATACTGTGCACCTCACAATCATCTATACCTCCAAGTCCAAGGGAACTGACTCCTTCTTGCCTCCAGGGGCACCACACTCACATGCACAGTCCTCTCTCTCTCTCTCTCTCTCTCTCTCTCTCTCTCTCTCTCTCTTTCTCTCTCTCTCTCTCATACACACACACACACACACACACACACCACATTATTAAATAGTAAAAACAAAGAAGGAACACAGTAGGACTACCATAGAGAAGGATGAAGATTTGCAATTTGAGTTGTAAAAGAAATTTTCCAGAAATAAAGCTGAAGCAAGCCCTTAGATTGCCCGCTCCTTAATTCTGCATAAACTAAGAAAAGCATTTTGTTCTGTCTTTGTGACAATTCCCCAGGTGGGCCACTGACATCACACATAGCAATTCTCCACAAAGTAGAACAAGGTCAGGGCAGAGTCAGAATTTCTCTGTAGATCCTAAGTTTGCTCATCCTATTCTCTCTGATTGCACAATTAGAGGAATGGTGAGATCATGTCTACGAGGCAGCCTGAGCCTGCAAAGAAAGGTATTACAATAACACACCGCATTGCTTCATCAGCTCACGCTGGACTATCACTGCCATCTGTTTACTTAGGAGCGCTAAGAGAAGCCAATAAACTAGTTCCTTAAAAAAAGGCATTGTCCACATAATCCCGAGATTAAGCGTCACTTGTCCAGAATGCATGGGGCCAGAAGTACTTGGAATTGGGGGAGCTTTCAGATTTTGGAATACTTGTCTCTACATAATGAGATGTGTTAGAGATAGACCCCCAAGTCTAAACATGAAATTCACGTATGGTTCATGTGCACCTTTTATGCATAGCCTAAAGATGACTTCGTACAACATTTTGAGCTGACCTGTATTTTAACACCGCCTTAGCTTGTGAGGTCAGGTGTGGAATGTTACAATTGCAGCAACCAGTCAGCACTCAAAAAAAATGGACTTTGAACCATTTCTGGCTTTAGGTTTGCAGATTAGGAATTCTCAGCCTATGTAACATATAGAAATAACTTAAAATGAGATGAAGTCATTTACAGCAAATAAGAAACTCAAGGAATTTTTAAGGGCCCAGAAAAAGAAAGCTAAAGAAGTCAGTAATGCCAATTGAAAGGAGAGACAGGAGCTGGGAATGTACCTCAGCCAACAGTGTTTACCTACACAAGAATACATAGGTCCTGGATTCAGTTCCCAGGGCCATACAGAGTAAATTTACTGGTTATGTTGGTTTGAAAAGAAATGGCTCCTATAGGCTCATTGATTGAATCCTTGGTCACCAAGGAGAGGCACTGTTGGAAAGGATGAGGTGGTGTGGCCTTGTTGTAGGAAGTGTGTCTCTGGAGGTGGACTTTGGGGTTTCACAATGCCCATTCCAAGCCCAAAGTCTCTCTCTTCCTATTGCCTATAGAGTCATACATAGAATTCTCAGCTTCTGCTCCGGTACCATGTCTGCCTGTGTGCTGCCACACTTCCTGCCATGATGGTAACGAACTAAAAGTCTGAAACTCTAAGCTAGGCCCAATTAAAAGCTTTCTCTTATAAGAGTTGTCATGGTCATTGTGTCTCTCTCTTATCAGCAATAGAACACTGACTAAAGTAATGGTGTGTGATTATAATCCCAGCACTTGGGAGGTGGAGACAAGATCAGAAGTCCATGGTTATCCTTGGCAATGTAATGGGTTCAAAGCCAGCCTGGGCTGCATGAGTATCAAAAAAATAAAAACAGAGGCTGCAAGGATGGCTCAGTGGTTAAGAATGTTCTGTGGGATGTCCTTCTGTATATGTGTGGCTTTTATTGGTTGATAAATAAAGCTGTTTTGGCCAATGGCATAGCAGAGTAAAGCCAGGCAGGAAATTCAAACAGAGATATATAGAGAGCATAGGCAGGGTCAGGAAGATACCATGTAGCTGCCAAAGGAGAAAGATGCCAGAATGCCAGAATCTTACCGGTAGGCCACACCTTTGTGGTGATACACAGATTAATAGAAAAAAAGTTAATTTAAGATGCAAGAGGTAACTAGAAATATGCTTAAGCCATTGGCCAAAACAGTGTTGGAATTAATATAGTTTCTGTGTGATTATTCCGGTCTGGGCAGCCAGGAAACAAAAGAGTGGTGGCCATCTACAAGAGCACTGCAGAGGACCTGAGTTCAATTCCCAGCATCTATTTCAGCCAGTTTGCAACCACCTGTATCTGCCCTTCTAGGACATCAGACATCTCAGCAGGTACACACAGCCCTATGCACGTATCTTCACACAGAGACAGACACACACACACAAACACACTCACACACACACACACACACAGAGAGAGAGAGAGAGAGAGGATGACAAATAAAACAAATCTTAAAAACAATTATTTACAAAGCTAAAAGAAAAGAAAGTTAAAGAAAGGCAGGGTGGAGGAAGGACAGTGAACCTCTACTTTATTCAGTTGCCTCTGCTAAGTAAGAAACTAAACACAAAATATTTATGTATTTAAGGTGGTGAATTGTTCGTGGGTTAGGAATTAGGGCCACGTTCTGTGTGCCACTCTCTGGCTTCACTCATATCTGGGGTGACAACTGGGGTAAGTTAAACATCTGGGACAGCTCAAGTGTTAGGGCCTCTCTCCCCTTGTCTCTCATGCCTCAGCAGGCAGACCTCTGAAAGATCAAAGCAAAGGCTGCAAAGCATCTTACAGCCATGGCTAGGACCTCATGGTAACTTCATTGTGTCAATCAAAAGACGCCACAGGCCAGCCTAGAGGCAGACACCAGCAAACTCACACCCTGGTCACAAGAGAGGTTGAAAATAATTTGGGGTCATGTTAATCAACCAAGAACACTAACCATGAACCTGTAAACCATGTGGTGCTAGCTTCCTTTTAATTAGAAAAGAGATGGTTTCATTATGACTATTGATCTGAAAGCTAAAAAAAATAAAAAAGAAAGAAAGAAAAAGATCATGTATAAAAGTCAAGTAAGACATTGGTCCCATGGCATTTATTTAAAAAAGGGAGATGATTTTTTAAAAATGTTTTTGATGATATAACATGGTTTGGGATATGAGAAAATAAAAGTCTTTTTTTTAATGTTTCCCCTCTGTCTCTCTACCGTAAAAAGAAAGAAAAAGACAGAAGCAAGCATGCTTGTAGTTCAGCAGATTCAGAGACGTGTGTCTGAATTCTACCACACTAGGAACTTGCCTTATGATGTTCCAAATGACAGCGCCTCCTTATAGCAGAGGGTTAGGGAGAGTGTGCCACAACTGTGCACCTTTTCCAGGCTTAACACCCAGAAAATACCATGCACACATAAGCACAGGTGGACATACATACACATGTAAATGGACATTCAGAGAGAGAGAATACTCAGAAACCTATTTAACTGTCGGGAAAACCATAACTCGTTAAAGAATTTACTCATAGCTGTGTTCTATGGTTCTTATTTCCAAAACTAATTATTCAAGTAAATACTTATAACTCTTAATCTTCCCTTTCATTATTGCGGAACCCTTTAATGGCCCACTTATGCTGAACACAAAAGGCACCCTTCCAAGGAATTACTCTACAAGAACACTTAAAAACAGTAATTCCAAATTCGATTGTCCTGCCATGAGTAGGTCATAAAAACAAAATTATAGAATTCTCCAAAGGGAAGGATCAAAGACTAGTTGGGTTTTTAT
The DNA here is from genome assembly GCF_903992535.2 of Arvicola amphibius. NCBI lineage: Eukaryota > Metazoa > Chordata > Mammalia > Rodentia > Cricetidae > Arvicola > Arvicola amphibius. The sequence continues at coordinate 27,407,188 of NC_052057.2, read as the reverse complement.
ATGTTCTATTGTACTTTGTGTTCATGAAAGTTTGCTTGCAAAGATTGTTAAGTGACTGCCCAGTGATGTTTATTTGTATTTAGTATCTACTTATAAAAATTGAAAGCTAAACTTATCATGGAAATTTCTGCTTCCCAAAGCCGACGCCATAAATTGATAGGAGACTCACTGCTATGGTCTTATCGATAGATGACAGATTAACAGATTGGAGCCCAGATAATGAATGGGGAAACTTGATCAGAGTCAAAATGCTTCTTACAAAAGCGAGAAGAAAAAAAGAAACTTCTCCACTTTTCGAAATGCACTGTGGAGGCTGGAATGCTTTAAATCAAGCCCAGATAACAGATATTTCTTCTTGCGGTTATGATAAGGTGTTAGGGAACTGATTTACTCTCTGATTTGAAACAACGGGGTGAAAAATAAGACAAAATGCATGAAAGAACATGAGGCAATGCATGAATCTGAGGATATGGAAAATAAAGGAAGTAAGCCCTCAATAGCCCGTCTAACAGACTAAAGATAGAATCCAGGCCAGCCATGGAGGAGACCCAGGAAGGAGCCTGCATTGAGGAACAGACTCATAGTGCAAGGAAACATAGAGCAGGACACCACAGTAGAGACCACCAGCTGCATAAACAGGCTATCAGAAGAGCACAGCCCCTGAATTCACCAAAGAGAATTGTTCCCCCATGTGACAGGAAATTATCTGAGGCTGAAGAAAGACAGGAAGTCCTTAAGGTACCCAAGAAAATGTGCCTTGGGATTCACCCAGATAAGCACTAGTGTCTTCCCAACAGTCAGCAGGATGTTACTGAAAACACAAGCTGTACCAGGGAGGATCTAGAAGGGCTGCCTAGGTAGTAGGGAAAGTTGAAACACAGCTTTGATTCTGGCTAACAAGGCTTGGACACAATCAGAAAAGAGCAAACGCTGTTCGAGTGATTTAACTGCGTTCTAAAACAGACACAGAGTATTTAAAGTATCTTCAAATATATCCAGAACCAACAAGACAAATCATGTCTCTCAGCTACTCAGAAAATTAGCAAGCATGATACTCCGTCATGTACACAGCCGGTTGATGGTATGTGCTGTCCTCAGAAGCCTTGGAGACAGTTTTTCCCAGAGAAAGTTTGGTCTCAGGCTTTGTGCTCCTCCCAGTCTGTGCCCCTCCCAGTCATGCCAGCTGCCTTCCGAAATCCCCAGGGCATCAATTTCCAGAGCTCACACTACCCAAATCATCATGTTCTAAGCTACCGGATAAGGAGAATTTGATCAAGCATCGACAGAGGGCCAAGCCCAAGATCTAGAAGATCCGCCTCTCAAAGCCATGGGGGCTTATTTAGATTAATACAAATAAATTTGAAAGTACAGTGCTGTGAAGTGACCCAGATCAGACGACTGTGGCTTCCTATACATACTCGATCATAATCTTCTGAACAAAGGCAGGACCTTTGCTGGTGAGTGCCTCTCAGTGCTCAGCCTGCCCCTTAGTCATCCCCTTTTGTACAAAATGGAAACATTTATGAGCTACTGAAAGAGGAAGATATGGTTGTGGTTGTTTGAATGAGAATGACCCCCACAGGTTTATATATTGAATGTTGGGGTGGCAGTTTATTGGACTGTTTAGGAAAGATTAAGGAATGAGGTGTGGCCTTGTTGGAGGAGGTGTGTCACTGGGAGTGGGCTTTGAGGTTTCAAAAGCCCAGGGCAGGCTCTGTCTTACTCTCTTTCTTTCTCCTGCTTTTTAACCAAAGTATAAGTTTTCAGCTACCACACCAGCACTCCAGCACCATGTCTGCCTGCTCACCACCATGGTGATCAGGAACTAACCCTCTGAAACTGTATGTGAGCTCCCAATTAAATGCTGTCTTTCATAAGTAGCCTTGGTCATGGTGTCTCTTCACAGCAATGCAGCAGTAACTAAGACAATGATCTACAAAGAAGAAGAGAAAAATTAGAAAAACTGATGGAGAAATAATAGTTTGTAGGTTAGCTGACCAGTATATTAAAATTATTGTTTTAAGTCTATCTCATACTTCAGATATCCAGAAAAAAAGCATACATATTAACAAACACAAACATATGAAAATCTTATTTAAAACACAAAATAAAACCCCCAGAGATAAAATAATATAATGACTAAGATGACGAATATATAAAATGGGAGGAGAAAAGAAATAGAAAAAAAATTAAATAATTGGTGAATTTGTTCCACACTTGATAAAAAACATAAATCTACAGATCCAAGGATCTACACAAGCCCTGGGCCCTAAAACATAGGTACACAAAGGTGCAGTGTTTTCAATTGCTTAAAGCCAGCTATGAAGAGAAAAAAAAACTTAAAATCATCCAGCGTATAAAGAATTATTATAGAGAGGGGAAAAATAAGAATCTAGGGACTTCCCCCTTGAAAACATACAGCCAGAAAATAACAGAATAATATAATGAAACACCAAAAGATAAATAGAAGTCGGCCAGAATTCCACACTCAAAATAAGAAGGTGAGCTAAAGATTTTTCAGGAGTGTACAGGTGGCTCCGGGGCTGGGGAGAGGGCTCCAGGGCTGGGGAGAGGGCTCCAGGGCTGGGGAGATGGCTCCAGGGCTGGGGAGATGGCTCCAGGGCTGGGGAGAGGGCTCAGCAGTTAAAAACACCTGCTGCTCTTTCACAGGCCAGAAGTTTAGCTTCCCAAATCTGCATCATGCAGCTCACAACCTCCTGTAACTACAGCTCCAGGGGATACGATGCTCTCTTCTGGCCCCTGTGGGCACCCACATGCACATGTGTGTACATGCATACCCACACATGTGTGCACACACACAAATTAGTTACTAATTAATTAACAACTAAAATCTTTGAAAAATTAATCTTTAGGCTTGAGTGAACTCATTACTGGAAGAAATATTTAATCACTACAAGAAATATTTTAAAAATTAAATTTCTTTCTTTATTTCTACATGTAGTTATCCTCCTGGATATTGGAAGTAGACAAGTTTGCCAGGCAGAAATTGAGAGCTTGGGGGTGGGGGTAGGAGGGGGTAAGGGGAGATGGGGAGAGAGAAGTGAGAAGGGGAGGATGGGGAGAGTTTGGGGGAATGGGACAGTTAGGATGGAGGAGGAGTGAATATGGGAGCAGGGAAGTATATATCTTAATTAAGGGAGCCATTTGAGGGTTGGCAAGAGACTGGACTCTAGAGGGGTTCCCAGGTGTCCAAGGAGATGTCCCCAGCTTGCTCTTTGAACAGCTGAGGAGAGGGCACCTGAACTGTCCCTATACTATAGCCACACTAATGAATATCTTGTATATCACCATAGAACCTTCATCTGGCAATGGATGGAGATAGAGACAGAGCCCCACATTGGATCACTGTACTGAGCTCCCAAGGTCCAAATGAGGAGCAGAAGGAGAGAGAACATGAGCAAGGAAGTCAGGGCTGCAAGGGGTGCACCCACCCACTGTGACGGTGGGGCTGATCTAATGGGAACTCACCAAGGCCAGTTCGACTGGGACTGATGGAGCATGTAATCAAACCAGACTCTCTGGACAAGGCTGACTAGGAGGATGACTGAGAAGCCAAGGACAATGGCACTTGGTTTTGATTCTACTGCATGTACTGGCTTTGTGGGAACTTAGTCTGTTTGGATGCTCACCTTCCTAGACCTGGATAGAGGGGGAGGACCTTGGACTTCCCACAGGGCAGGTAACCCTGACTGCTCTTTGGACTAGAGAGGGAGGGGGAGAGGGATGAGGAAGGGGGAGGGAAAGGGGAGGAGGGGAGGAGGTGAAAATTTGTAATAATAATAGCAATAATAAAAAAAGAAAAAAGAAAAAGTTAAAGAATGTTGCTTAGGCTGAAGGAAAGGAATACCTGATGAAAACACAGATCTACACAAAGAAGGACAAGTTCCAGAAGTGGATGTGCATAGGGAAGTGTGAATACTCTCATCTTAGTTATGATATGGTCTTCAGATCTGATTAAAGTGGTATTGGCAACAATGCTTTGCAGCTTGTGACACTGCAGAACCTTACCTCCACAGAGATCCCAAGGCTAGAAATGGAAGTATACTGCTGTAGGGCTCTTTTACACACATAAAATAATGTGGTATCAGCTGATGAGCAACAAGGTTGGTATGCATACTAGGAACCCTGTAGCAAACACTGAAAATTCAAACAAAAAATGAGAGCTGGCAGTCCAAGAAAGGAAACAAAGTGAAATCATGTCATTACAAACCATGTGAAAGAAAGCAAAACAGAATCAAGAGCTCATGGCATGAAGAGAACGCAGAACTAGTGAGGTGGTAGATCTTAAGACAACTAGCAATTATCACATTAAACATAAATGGCTCAAATGTCCCAACAAACAATAGAAATGATTCAGTTTGATTTTTAAAGATACAAAAACCATTATTGTTCATATTTAATCATATTTCCATAATATAATTATGATCTCCATGAGACCCCAATTTAAGAATCAGAATACAACTAGGTTAAAAGAATGAAGGATACCCAATACAGTCAAATTGTACGGACAACCGGGCAGAGTTCCACTTAAGAAGCTCTTGCAAGCCTTCAAGATGGACCAGGGGCTAAAATTACTTGCCATCAACCCTGGCATCCTGAGTTCAGTCCCTGAGACACACGTGAAGGAAAGAAGAACCAGCTCCTGATGTGGGAGATCCTTCTGTATATGTGTTGCTTTTATTGGTTAATGAATAAAGAATCTTTCTTGGCCTGTGATAGGGCAGAGTAGAGCTAAGTAAGGAAAACTAAACTGAATGCTGGGAGAAAGAAGGCAGAGTCAGAGAGACACCATGTAGCCCCACCCAAGACAGACGCTGGTGACAGAACTTTACCTGGTAAGCCACAGCCATGTGGTAATACACAGATTAATAGAGATGGGCTAGTTTAGGATGTAAGAGTTTGCCAATAAAAAGCTAAAGTTAATAGGCTAAGCAGTGATTAAATTCAGTTTCCTGTGTGGTTATTTCAGGTCTGGGCAGCCAGGAACAAACAAGTGGCCTCCTACAACAAACTCCCACTAGCTGCCCTCTGACCTCCAAACATGTGGAGTGGTATCCATGCATGCGCACACACAAACACCTCCTACACATATACATGAAAATTCCTTGAATGTTTAAAGATAGGAGTTCTTGCTACTTCTGTGTTTAAGAAATAATATCTTAGATGCTTTTGTTCTTTTATTTTAGAACTGCCTGTGAAGATGAGGGTTACAGTTGCACCTTTGGGGTGATGGGGGAATGAAACCTGAAATTAGGAGATGAAAACATCTTTCTTGGTGTTTTATTTCTTTTCTTTGGGCTTTTTTCCCTCTGTTGACTGAACAGTGAAAGAAAACAGCAACCTAATCTTGAGGTCTTTCTGCTCAGTACACCAACCACATCATTGATCCACTATCACCGAGTATATAAAGCTATGTTTGCTTCGGTGGCTCCAAGCTTCCCTCCAAATAAACAGATATAGGATTGAAAACAGACTCCTACAATGGTAAATTTAAGAGAAAATGTACTTAAGTTGGTTCTATTTCCCCACTCTGTCTCTTTTATAAATAACTTGTGGCTGGGTTGAGTTGTTTCCTTACGTAAGATTTCTGAATATTTTTGATTAATGCAAAGTTTTCTGTCAAGTTATCTCTTTAAGGTTTTATCTCATTTGGTTCTGTACAAGGATAGGGTGACATTATAAAGGTTAAATGCATAAACACTCAACGTGACCTGTGCTTCACCTAACTATAATCTATTTTCTTGTGATCTAAGGCTTATCGGTCCTTCTAAAATTGCTAAGTGTGCAGTGAGGCCAGAGCTGTGGGATGGGAAGCAGTCCAGGGAACCAGATATGGCTCAGCTGGAAGCACAACTGGAATGAAAATACAGTATCCCCACATGTCTAGATTTGGGTGAAGGGAAATTGAGACTGAATAAGGAAAGTGATCCCAGCAGCTGGACCTCAGATACAAGAAACATGAAATGGGAAAGAGAGCATAATGTGTCCACAGAGTGAATCCATGTTGCAATTGGTGTTGGCTAGATAAAAACACAAAAGAAGACATTCAATTTCAGGGGACAGTTTGGCAGCAAGTGAGGAAGCTGAGGAAGAGAAGCACAATGAGTTGCAGCTCCTAAATGGTCCTCAAGAACACCACAAACACACTCCAAGCACAATACCTCCAGCATCCATTAGAGACCAAAAATCTTCCATTCCTTTTAGAACTGTTCTGTTTGGAGCTGATCTTCAGCCCTAGTCTGAGAATACTGCACATCCAGGTGAGCAAAGAGAAGAATACCAACAGCAAAGACTATAAAGGGAGCAGTGCTCAAAAGGAACTTTTAAAAAATCTGATTCTCAGCCTTACATCAACCTACAAGCAAATATCCTAATCTGCATTCAGTACATGAGAAACAAGGTGCTGGGCATTTATATATACATCAAAGTCAAATCCTTGAGTCCAGCGATGTATAAACAAGAGCTCGTCTAACACCAAAGCCCAAGCTGGCCTCACCAAACCACAGAGTGAGGATCTTTGAAGGCTCCCAAAGAATATTTATAGAAATTAGATGGACAATGGATAACTGTCCGCCATATTTGGAAATGATTCCTCTAACGTGATGAGGGAAAAGAAGTTAGAAGCCCTCTCCAAGCACAAAGGGCAAGAAGGCACAGGAAAACTCACAGGCGAGCTACAAGGAAGGCAAAAGCACAGTTTTCTGGTACACAGCCAAAGAACCCGAGGCTCGCTGAAGAGAAACCGTTTCTGCACATTTCATTCCCACAGCTGAGTCTCAAGTACATAAAGTCCTTCTGTCAGCCTAAGGTGAACAAAATCAACCACATTCCTGAATAATCCCTTACGATAACAACAGCTGTTAAGTGTTAAGTATGCTTTATATCTCTAGTAAACACAGTAAATGTATCATCATGGTCATCACAGCTCCAAATAGGTCTAGTCTCAACCTATTTAAAGATAAAAAAACTGAAGTTCCAAGTTCAACTCGGCAATTAACTCTAGCTCTGCCTTCTAGCTAATTCTAGATGGTAACTACTGACCTATGCTATCTCTCCTGAAACTGGCCTAAAATAATTCTTGGGGGGGCGGCATAGTCAAGTCAAGAGGATCAAATTAAAGACTTGCATAGTCCAATCTCAGGAAACTGCAAGAAAAAATATGTTTTCCTGTGAACCAACAAAAGGAAGAAGAGGAGAAACATGAAGAAAAGGGAGGAAAGGGGAACAGTAGAGGTTAGCTTTAAATGTCAGCTTGCCACATCTTAAGCCTCACCTGAGAAGAGAATCTCAAGCAATTGTTAGGTTCATCTGTGGTCATGTCTGTGAGCGATACTCTTGATTATCAATTGATGTAAGAAGACTTGTCCCATTGTGGGTGGAAGAACCCCCACCCTTTAGCTGAAGAAGTCAACTTGAAGGAGGTGGCATTTCTTTAGGCTTGTGGTTTTCAGAGGATTTGGCCCATAATGATGGTGAGGTTATAGCAGGGTAGACCAGAGAGAAAGGAAAGATCAGAAAGCAGAGCAAGGGACCTGCTACAGATTTCATGTGCTCCCCTTTACTCCAGATGTACGCCCCCAGACCACGAGATGACAAGATGGGCCTTCCTTACAGTCTACCCTCTGGAAATACCCTCATAGGAACACCCTGGAGTGTACCACAGTCTCCTGGGTGATTTTTAAAACCAAACAAGCTGACAGTGAAGACTAACACATAACATAAAGATACATCATTACATTTGGCAAATGCTTGGCTGAGCAGTGTATGCTTAAGATACAGAAACAAGGATAGGAAGAGAAAAAAAATAAGGAAAATGAAAGAAAGAGGGAACATGGTCTCTCCTCCTAAGATTTTCCCAGTAGACTAAGGAGAAAAGATGGGAAAGGAAATTGTGATACTGCCAGGAAGCTGAGCTGACATAGATGTAGCACATGGGCATGGGGAAGAAAGAGAAAGGCTGACATACAGAGACCTCAGGATGAGTGTGACTGTCACCTTCCCAGAATGTTGATATTGAATCATTCATGCTTCTAAAATCTTCCTCCACTTTCCTGTCTCCACAGTCACCATCTGAAAGCGGCCACCAACTGAGAGCAGACCCTCACAGAACTTTAGGGGACAACAGTCCCACCCCTTTCTCCATTCCTTGACTCACCATTTCCAATCAGTCATTCAAACCCAAATCAGATGAGTGATCACCCACTCCCCTTTAAAATTCCTTCCTCGGCTCCCTGTGTCTCCAGGAAGAAGTCAAGTCCCTCGTTTGTCCAGCTCACTTATAGATTCAACTTGTGTTGTGCTCTTGAATAGCCTAGATTCCAGCAATACTAAAGTATTTTCTTTTCCCAGGTAAGCCAGGATCTTTTACACTACTGTGTTTTCCCACCATAAGAAAACTAAGCCCCTTCTGTCTCTACCTGGTTCATTACTATGCTCTATGAAGGATGTGCCCAAAGTTAACTCTTTCCATTCCCATTGTCCCCTCTTGTTGCACTAATGTTCAACATTGTCAACCTACCCCTGTCTCCCTGACTGGACTCTTGCTGGAGTCTAGCACACACAAGAGACTTGAGGTGTTATTAATTTATGTCTAGGATGGTAATCAACACATCTAAGCAGGTGCTGTATGATTCCAGAGATAATGAACTAACAGACACACTATTTCAAGGACAGGGTGCAGGCTCTTTCTCCCCCTTGCTTGTAGCCCACAGAAGTTTGTGTAGTTCCCATGTGACAGTGTGCTGTTGAGAGCTAACACAACATTATGAAGATAGTGATATTTGCTGACCCTGTGTGGGTCAATATTTAGAAGCTGCAGCACAAGGCTGACTTTCCCTTGACTTAATGTCAAACAAAATGTCATATTTTCTTTGCTTTGTTTTGGGAGGTGTTTCAGTTTATTTGTTTTGGGAGTTTGGGGAAGGGGGAAAATGAAATTATTTATAGCCAGTTTTTTGCTCCGATATTCATTTGGGTTTTTTTCCCCAGTTAAAGTGCAATATAATATTTTTATCTCATTAGTAAACCGTATTGATTTAGACCCATAATTCTATGTCGATAACAACATTTTGCATTCTGAATCTATCATTCAGGTTATTGAGATTCTGTTTTGAACATTTGCATATTATCCAAACATATGTTTTATTTGTACGCGCACCACACACACACACACACACACACACACACACACACACACACATTATATATCTCCTAGTCATTGGGAGAAAAAGGACACTGGAGACAGAAACATGAAGCACACAGCTCTCTAACTGCCTCCGTCTCAACTTCTGCACTAAACCTCATCCCTCCATCGAGCTTCTTAAACTTAGAACTACAAGCCATGCTAGCATCCTTCATGAAGATCTGGAAAAAAAAATCTACAACCCGATTTGCACGTGTCATTTAATTCTCATAATCTACAAATATTAATGAATGTCATTCGAGGCTGGTTAACCTGGCCTGTGCTTGCAAATTCAACATCCTTCCACGTCTCTATCATCCCAATCTGTCTGAACTAATGCTTCAGGGCCCTCGGCTTCCTACTTCCTAAGAACTGGTGTATTTTGAGCACCTGCCTTTCTAGACTGCAAGATGTATTTACAATCACTTTAAAAAAAATATCTTAGTTTTCGTGGGCTACGGTTCCTCAAGGTCAAAAGCCCTGGATGGCATTTAGCACAGGCAGAAGTGTTCTCTCTCTTCAGTGCTCTCTACCATGGCACTGCAGACTTCTCCATACAGAACAAACTCCCTTGACAGAAAGGGCAGGAAGAGAAGTAGAACTTTGCAAGATTGCATCCCAGTGGTCATCAGGTCTTCATGGCATCCCTCGCTCCAGGCATTTCAGCTGGCCTGACCAGGTTGTCCTTGCTCCAGGCAAACAGAACCAGCTGATTGCTAGTGTGTGAGTCTGGCTAAGCTGAAAGCTTTGAGCCAGTCTATTGACAGCTCTCTAATTTGGGCCTATGCTATAGGCTTTGCTTAGAATGGTCTATGCCTTTCTGAACTTACACTTTTCTAATACCACACTGGCAGTTTATGAACATTCTTACCTCACCCCCAAAGGGCCCCTCTTCTGGTGCAGTTCTGTTATGCCCTTTCTAGAATGCTTGTGTGTGTGTGTGTGTGTGTGTGTGTGTGTGTGTGTGTGTGTATGTGTGTAGCTGAACCTAAAATGCTAAATTATCAAGCACATATCAAACACCTTCCTCTACCTATCTTTCCAGCTGTCACAGATGCCACTTCCTGCAGCTCTGAGGGTGAGCTGTCTCTCACAAGCTATACTGAATTTCTCACACTGTCAGACAGGTCCTTGACCTGCGACTCTGGAGAAAACCACATTCTAAACATAATTCCCGGTCACTCCCCTCCTTGACCTCACGTCCACACTATATCCCCTGAGCTTCCCGAATCGTCTCTGCTTCAAAGTATTATGTGCATCTGACCTTCAGGCTGCAAAGTACAACTGATATCCACAGTATAGCAAAAGTTTTCTTAATTCCCCAATGGAGGCTAAGGCCCAGCCTGCGTCCTGGATATCTTTGATGGCCACCCGGCCTCACAGTCAAGGGTAAAATAGTAGAAACTAAATTCAAGCCTCTACTGCTTCACCAGGAAAAAAAAAGCCATTGAGCACAGTGGGACAGCTGCACATTGTCAGGGAGCTACACATTCCAGGGCAACTTTGGGTACCATGTATTTCCTTCTGTGGCATTCAGTTTGTACCTATAAACTGACTTCCCAATCCGTAGCACGCCTGACTTTCCTTAGTGTTCACTGAAAGCCAAACAAAGCAGAAAAGTACTCCGAAAAGGTACTCAGCGTGGAGATTCTGCAGCTTTCCTGCCTCCAACCCTGTGAGGAAGTCACCTGAGATGACAGAATAAGTGACCTGGAGCCTGGAGTAGGTACTGTGCCTGGGACCTGCCCTGCCTCTGGACCCTGCAAAGGGACAGATGGCATCTGTGTGTGGACAAGCAGTTTCTTTCAGCTCTGACCACAGTGGAATATCTCCAGCTCCTCTTGTTCTCTGTATAAGTTCCTTCCTATGTATTAGCCCAGGCTGTATGAAGATGAGCTCAGTGCACTGTTGGACTCAGCCTGCCAAACAACCCACATCTAGAATGAACAGAACTGGAACATGAGGCCAACCTTCAGCTGCCCATTTCGGGGCTCTCTATGTTCAACTGCTCCCATATATGACTAGTCAAATTCTTTATTAATTTATTAATTGGTTGTCATTGTTGCTACAGGGTTGTCTCCTGCCCCATCACCACCACCACCAATTCCTTGGGTAAGTCAGCTTCTCTCTCACTGTAACAAACACTTGAGATAAATCAACTTACAGACACACACGTTTATTTTGGCTTACAGTTTAGAGGTTTCCGTCTGTGACTGGTTGACCTCATTACTGTGGAACTGTTGTGAAGCAGGAAGCGAAGGCCAGACCAGGGTTCCTTTCTCATCATGGATACCGTGTCCATAGGTGTACATTACAATGGGAGTGCACAACAAAACAAGACAGAAATGAGAGAATAGGGAAGGGATGAAGTCTTGCCACCCCCCAAGGACATGCCCCCAATAACCTAACTTGCAACTACTAAGCAGCGTCTTAAGCATTCCATCATCTCCCAGTAGGGCCCCTGGTTGGGGACCAACCCCTACGTAGGCCTTTGGGGCACACTCTAGATCTAAACTATAGCTTAGTTCTCAGAAACCAACTTTTAACTTCAGTAGTCTTGAAGATACCACAGTTACCTCCATTTACCACCCACAAGGGGCAGAACTAAGTGCTCCTTACGGTCCTTTCTAGCAGTAAAATTTATGATTCCATATAAGAAGCAGTTTCACTATCTGCCTGAGATTACACATAAATGCTTTTCTTTTGCCTGAATTTATGTCAGGTGGGACATCCACTAAATCTAAAAGCAAAGCCATCTTACTTAGGATTCTTTTAGAACAAAACAGAATGGAGCAAAACAAGGAGCCTGCATCTAAGTTTTCTTTCCCTGTAAGAACACGGATATTTTCTTGAATATATAGTTTTTACTGCTGAGGAAATTACTGGGTGCTATTTCTTCCATGGGGGGGGGGGGGGGCATAGAGCCTCATAATGATTCAGAATTACACAAAATAAGATTGACTTGAGAAGCAAAATGGGGACTTGGAGGGATGGCTCAGTGGTTAAGAGTACTTGTACAAGAAGGAGGACATGAGTTCAGATCTGAGCCCCCACAGAAGAAGCTGGGCATGGACTCACCTTCACCTGTAAGCCCAGCACCACAGTGTAGGTAGAGACCAGATGACCACCGAACTTGTGGGCTGCCAGCCTAGGCAAAAACACATCCTCCAGCTCCAGGAAGGGACCCTACCTTAAAGGAGTTAGTCAAAGAGTGGTAGAGGAAAATACCCAATGCTCTCCGAGTGCCTCTGACTTCCTACATAAACATGAGTGCACATTTACACTGCAAAGGCAAACACACACACGCGCGCGCGCGCGCGCGCGCACACACACACACACACACACGCACACGCACACGCACACATGCGCACTCACACATGCGCATGCGCACGCACACAAAAAAGCAGGTTTCTAAAAAACAGTGAGAGAATAAAATCTTGAGTGGGTAAAACCTTGCTAAGCTCATCTCACGCCGAAACCTCTCTCATTGGCCCCAAACTCATGGGTAAAACACATCAATAATACAAGGCCTGATCCTGAATGGAAGGAATTTGGAAATAGTCCTTGTTCTACAGTCTGCAACATCTTGCCACTGACAAAGACAGCAGTAGGCGCTGTGTTCTTTTAAGTATATTGACTATATTTTTTTCAGTTAAAGGGAGAAGAAAACCCACGGATCATCTGTGCCTCCCTCCCGTTTCTGGCTGTCACAGAGGCAGAGGCTGCTGGACCAGTGAGACTGATGTGGGATGAGAGGGGCAGCACTCGGCTCTCCGAATATGATGATCCAATTCCAAGAGAGAGACAGAGAGAACCTCTGCCACTCTCATTATCGGCGGCTGTGCTCTCTGGATGCCGCCTCTGCTCTCTTCAAAATGAGGGGGGATTATTAAATATAATTCTGTTAATTATGGCTTGGTGCAAAAGTTGGATGGGTCCTGAATCAGTGCCCCCAAGGAAGAACAACATGAGGTAAAGATTGGAGGGCTTTGACAGTGGTGCTCCTAGATAATTATAGGTATGGAAACCAATTTCAGAGTGAGGGAGAAAAAAAAAAACTAGCCAAGCCCAGACTGTTTTTATAATGCAGCATAGCTCCCTTTTAATGTGAAACATTAGCTGATTTTCCCTGAGGGAGGGTAATTCTTGCCATGTCAGTCTCCTGGACAGAAAGTCTCTGGGTTAGGGCACCAAGCCGTCAGCAGGAACCCAGGAACTTCAAGTCTGGGTTGCAATTTCCCAGCCTCTCACTGATGCAGCCAGGAGGCTGCATCGCTTATTTTCCTACAGGTACTCCATCATGAACAATAAACCAATATATATATATACACATATATATGTGTGTGTGTGTGTGTGTGTGTGTATAGATGTACAGATAGCCTTCAGCATAGATTACACAAAGATGTAAATGTGTCCACTCTATGCCATAGCATCAAAGTACATATTTTAAGTAATGAAAATAACTCATCTTTGGTGGTGCCATCAGTTAATATCCAAGAACTTCACCTTCCTCTTAAAATATTATGACCCCGGATAACGACTCTTAATACACAGACTGAAGGAGAGTCACTTTAATTCCATGACAAGGATTTGATTACAAGCATCTCAGACGGGTTTTCTAACGGAATAGAAGTGGGCAGTACAATCTCCTCGAGGGTATCTGCTATTGCTTGACAATAATGGGCTCTCCATCTTTCTTCTGCTATCTAAGATTTCTCAAGCATATCTCCTGGATGCACTCTGCTGAAATGTGCCCTCTGATAAAGCTCAGAACGTGTGTTCCATCTGCGGCAGCTTAGGAGAATATTCTTCAAGCATAATAATGCGTAGGGAGGAACAAGGCAATCTAGTTTTCTAAATTGTGGGAGACACATTAGTGTCTTAGCCAGGGACACTATTGCCCGGCGAAACATCATGACAAAAGCATCTTGGGCAGGAAAAGGTTTATTTGCTTATGCTTCCACATCATAGTTCCTTGTCAAAGGAACTCAGGACAGGAACTCAAACAGGGCAGGAACCTGGAGGCAGGAACTGCCACAGAGACCATGGAGAGATGCTGCTATCTGGCTTGCTCCTCATAGCTTGCGCAGCTTGCTTTCTCATAGAACCCAGGACCACCAGCCCGGGGTGACCCTACCCACAATGGGTTGGGCCCTACCACATCAATCACTAATTAAGAAAATGCCCTATAAGTTTGCCTACAGCCTGATCTTATGGAAGCATTTTCTCAATTGAGGTTCCCTCTCCAATGACCCTAGCTCATGTCAAGTTGACATAAAACTAGCCAGAGCACCTTCCATGGGGCAAGAAATTGTACTGAGCTTAAAGAAACTATGAGAGAGGAACTTGCATACAATGGAGTACTGCATGCTCTTTCAATCTATCAAACGACCTAAACTGACAACAGTCTTAGTATTTCTCAATCTCTGGTGGAAAGCAACAAATGATATATGGCTATAATAAAAAAAATGATGGTGGTAGAGGAATGACAGGTGCTGGCCTAGAAATTTCGACTGGGTTGTGCCACATCAGCACCTCTGACCTGGAGGGACCAGGTGTCTCTCTGTTGCGGAAGCTGCTCTGCGTGCCTCTCAGAGTCACAGCATCACGGAAACTGAGCACCACTGCCCACTAGATGCCCAAAAGTATACCTTTCCCCCAGACTGTGGCACCAAAAGGTATCTTCAGACATTTCCCAGTGTCCCCTGGGTCAGGAAGGAGCCACTCTGAGTTAAAGCTAACTCAGAGCAATGTGAGGTCTGCACACCTAAGTGCGAAGATTGTAAGGGCTTCACAGATAGGTCAATATGAAGAATGTCAGAGATGACAGCCATCAATCAAAGGAAGATGACACATGGAGTCAAGGAATACTATTTGGATACATTTCAATAAAGAAGATTTCCTTTGAGGCTTTTCCCCTATCCACCGGTTCATTCAAATATATTGAGATTGGCCCTCTTCTAATAACAGATTGCAGCTGAGAATCCTCAAGGCAAGAGGCTGAGGGTCTTCTCCTTTGCAGTTCATTTGTCTGTCCAACCGGATGGGAGAATGGTCTCGTGAATCTTCATAGGAAAAAGCACAGGATCAGGCCTGCCAGTCTGGTATGCCTCAGTGAGCTAAACTGGCCTGTCTTCTTGATGAGGTGCTAGGCAGCCTGAATATTTAATTTCATTCTTTTATCTTATGGTCGGGTGTATATGCCTAGAGGCCTTTGGACACTTGCCTCTTTTTTAATAAAGCTAATAAATGCCCCTAGGAAATTTACCTGTATCTAAACTGACATAACGAAGCTGATACATCAGAGGGGTCAGGTATGAGAGATTCCAGCAATTCATATAAACGGAGGAAGCTGGCATGGGCTTGGACTGCCTGGAGTTATTACTCAGGCTTTGGCAGCCTTCCAGGCTGCTCATAATTTTAAATAAATTCTGATCTTGGTGATGTATACTTATTGATCAGGTTTTCAGAAAGTCATCGCCATGTACTCTTTCACTACATATTGATTTGAGATCGCCACAGTTCCTGAGAGAAGTCTGGCATTACATTAGCTATTATCTGCACCACAATTTATCCTTCTATCTGAATCAAGCTCGTGGATAAGTGAGTCATTCTGTTCCACTTACTATGGAAAGAGACCTGGCGAGCTGGAAGAAAATGAGAGTTTCAGGCCCTGCGTGTCTCCGTCTGTCACTAATTTTCCTTGGTTATTTTATTTCTCAAACTCTCAATTCCTTCTTCATATTAAAAAAAAAAGTAAACAGTGTTATCAATAGGGAAGAAATTCTAGCATCTTTTCTCTCCCTTCAAACCACAGTTCTACAAATGTTCTGCTACAGACCTGGCACCCACACTCACTAGGTAGCTAGGGGATGTCACAAAACAATCTTGTTCCATTTACTTTGGAAATAATGGCCTCTGTTTCTAAACAGCTGGCCTGAATGTCAGGCAAGCTGGACCACCAAAGAGCTTTCTTGAGTACAAGTCTGGATTAGTTCCTCCAACGAGTCTCGGGTGTGTACTCTCTGTTGGGTCCTGTACTGAGTTCCCAGCCATGGATAATAAAATGTTCCTACTCCCCAACACCTCAAGTATGAGGAATCGCCACTATGTAACATGCGGGTCAGACGTTGGGGGCCATTCTGTAACATGAGGGGCTGCTGGTTGGGGTTTCTGTCCTCCCACGAGGTCCCACAGTCATTTGGCCCCAAAGAAAGTCACACAGAGGTCTATATTAATTATAAATTGATTGGTCCATTAGCTCAGGTTTCTTATTAGCTCTTGTAGCTTATTTTAACCCATTGTCCTTATCTATGTTAGCCACATGGCTCAGTACCTTTTTCAGCAGAGCAGGTCACGTCTTACTTCTTCAGTGATCTGGGCTAGACTGGGGAAAGAGCTTCCTTCTTTCCAGAATTCTCCTGTTCTCATCACCCCACCTCTACTTCCTGTCTGGTTGACCTGTCTATACTTCCTGCCTGGCCAATCAGCATTTATTTAAAACATGACAGACAATTCTCCCAGCCGGAAGTAGCCTGGAATACTATGCCCACATTCCCAAAAAATGGACTATGGATATTTTCCTTGTTTAAAAAAAGAGGGGGAAGTGGTGAGTTAGTTAGTATTTTGTTTGTTTTGAGAGCAATATTTTTGGTTTTATGCTAAGTCCTTGGCCTATCTAGTCTTGAGTTCTTGATCACCCAGACAGTGCCAGGTACAGGTTTTATCTCATGGAGTGGGCCTTAAGTCAAATCAGATTTTGGTTGGTTACTCCTACAAGCTTTGTCCCATGGTTACACTAGTATATCTTGCAGGCTAGTCACCATTATAGATCAAAGGGTTTGTGGCTCGGTTGGTGTTTACATTTCTTCAGGGTTTGATTCCCAGTTCTCACATAGCAGCTCACAACTTTCTGTAATTCCAGAGGATCCAATGTCTTCTTCTGACCTCCTTCATGGTGTGGTGAACATATACACACTCAAAGACATGCACAGTAATAATAAAAATAATAAGAAGAAAATAAATAATTTATTTTTAATTCTGAACATTAAGCCTACATGCCCTGCCTGTAGCATAGCTTCATGTGCCTTCATTCAGTGTTTATTTTCCCATTTTTTATATATCATTCTAAATGGTTCATTCATCATTTAACCTGAATGACAGATAATTAGAAGATATCAAATTCAAAGATAGAAAGACTGCTAAGGTTACACTCCTGTTGGCAAAAGTAGATGGTGTGACTGTGGTAGAAAAAAAAAAGACAAGATGGAACCAAGTGTTCTATAGACAAGCAGCCTGCGCCAACCTAAGCCTAAAACCATTCCATTCACCTAGACTCACAGTGATCCTGAGTCTCCTTCTAAAACCTGTTCAAATTATGTTCTGCATATTCTCTTTATGACAGCAAAGAAGGATATACCACTCTGGCTGAGATTTCATTAGAAACTGTTGACATAATTTAAATGGTGATGCCCCATGGAGGACCATATTTCAGCATTCGGCACGCTGAGGGCTGTGCATCTCAAGACACCTGAAGAGCATGGGCAGTGAGTCCCAGCAAATGGATAAAGAAGACTCCTGCTTCTACTCAAGCCTACTAAATATGTAGAGTGCAGCAGAGGCTCCGCGGCATGGCTATCCCAAATATCATTCCCTGCTATTAGTAAAATCACAGTTCAGAGGGAGAGATTGAAGCAATCATCCCAGGCGGGACACGCATTTGCAAATGTCACATCGGAAGTATAACTTTATTATGGAAAAGCAATTTAGGTTCATCACTAATGCCTGACATTTCAGGATGGTTCTTGCCCTGTTTTTACTAATCACACTCAGAGTAGCACTGTCTTTCACAGCTCCATTTATGATTAGACTGCTGAACTTTACAGAAAGAGTTGCTGGGTGAAACTTCAGAATTTGATTTTCCAACTGATCTTTACCAACTCGAGTAGCTTCACTCTGTCTTCCCTTTTTCCTCAGTATAAACTTAAGTCATTATTCCCAGCTCCCTTTTATAAGAAAGAAATGAAGCCATCAACAACATCAACAAATTCTGGAAAGGTAAGTTGCCAAGGAAACCTATGGTAGAGAAGCCACACATCGGTGGTTCAAAAATGATTGAGTCTGTGTACGTGGTGGTCTGGCTTCTCCCAAAGACTCCCTAAACCCCAGTGTTTTAGTTAGGCTTCCTGTTGCTGTGCTAAAACATCATGATCTAAAGCAGCTATGGTGTAGGAGGGTCTTCTTTCTATGTGTTGCTTTTATTGGTTAAGTAAAGAAAACTGCCTTGACCTTTTGATAGGGCAAAACTTAGATAGGTGGGAAAAAGAGAACTGAATGCTGGGAGGAAGGAGGCAGGCAGAGAGCTGCCCACCATGAAGCTTCCAGGTCAGACATGCTAAATCTCTCCCAGTAAGCCACGGCCTCGTGGTGACATACAGATTATCAGAAATGGGTTAATCAAGATGTGAGAGTTAGCCAATAAGAAGCTAGAGCTAATGGGCCAGGCAGTGATTTAATTAATATAATTTCCATGTGGTTATTTCAGGGGTTAAGCTAGCCGGGTGGCAGGATGTGGCCCGCTGATCAATACAACACAACTTAGTGAGAAAAGGTGTTATGTCATCTTAACACTTCCAGCCCATCCTCCAAGGAGCTCAAGGCGGGAAATTGAGAAAGGAACTGATAAAGAGGCCATGGAGGAGTGATGCTTCCTGGCTTGTTCCTCATGGCTCACTCAGCCAGCTTCCTTATAGCAAGCTTAGGAGTAGCACCATCCACAGTGAGCTGGGCTCTCCAACATCAATCACTAAACAAGATAATGCTGTCACAAGCCATCCAGTGGAAGAATTTTCTCAATTGAGGTTCTCTCTTGAACATTGATTCTAGCTTGTATCAAGTTTGATCTCAAACTAGCCAGCATACCCAGTATGCATGAGGCAAACTTTCTATATATTCTGCATATACCTGAGGAGCAAGCATTAACTGATTGACAAGCACTAATAAAGAGCATATCTTACCTCATTACTCACTACTCATCTCCATCCTCACATAAGAATGAGTAACAGGAAACACTTTTCCCCACCGCTGTCTCTATCTTGGCTTAGGAACAATGTGCAAGAACAGCACAAATATGTATGGACCAGTTCTTTGCTGTGGGTATTTCATAAAGATCATCTCATTGAATTCTCACAGCGGCTCTGTTTCAGAGATCAGACTCTTCCATGTTGCATGTGAGAAAGATGCACCTTGAAGACTTAATTAGCTTGTTTAAGACTGCACAGAGTGAAGATGGGAGAATCGAACAGCAAAAGTCCAACTCAAAGCTCCCAACGACTCTGCTACTCATGAACCTAAGGCATGTTATAAGTTGAACATAGGAGTACAGTTGTTTATAAACATAGACAACTAGCAATGATTTTAGCCCTCATCTCCATTTTATAGATAATTTACACACTCTAAGATGTAATCATCCATAGATTAACCACTTACAAAGGCAACAGTTTGCTACCAGGGATGTGGGTCCATTGGTAGAGTGCTTACTTAGCTTAGATGCAGCCCTGGGTTTGATACCAAGCACTAAGGTTTTTTTTTGAAAGTGATAATTTGATCAAAGAAGAACCAAGGGCTTATGGTTGCCAACTTGGCACAACCTAGAATCACCTGCTAATAAAGCTTCCGTGAGAGATTGTCCACATTGAGTTGGCTCGTGGACACGTCTGGGGGGGGGCTGTCTAAATTAAATTAGTTGATATGGGAAGACCCAGCCCACTGCAGACAGCACCATTCCCTAAGCAACGGGTACTGAAGACTGGAACTGGACACAAGCAAGCAAGAAAGTAAACATAGAAACATTCACTTCTCTATTCTCTTGAGTGTGTGGTGAAACGCGACTTGCTGTTTGAAGTTCCTGCCTTGACTTCCCCACAATGGATGGACTGTAAACCTTGTACGGTGCACTGGAATATACCTCCTCCTTCCCCTAAAACGACTTTAGTCAGTGTGTTTTATGCGGCAACACAAATGAAAACTATGACAATTTGTCATGTAGTTATTTCAACTCTCCTGGAGCTTTAAGAGTATCTAATCGCACTCTACGAGCGGGGCATTCTGACCACCAGAGACACTCGCTAAGACACAGCTGTGATGGTCGTCATTGTGTGTCTTTGTTTGTTTGTCTGTTTGGGACAGCCTCATAGTTAACTTCTTTATAAAATTGCTCAAGACCCCTTGATTGATTCTACGATTATCTGACAATGAGACATGCTGCTTTGTTTTGTTATGATTGAGATTTGATTATGAAATCTGGGGCCAGGGTTCTACGGGAGCTTTCTAGGCTGTGCAGAAAGACAGAGGCCTTGGTCTGTCTCAGCTCCATCACTCACATCTGCATTGTACCCCAAATCTCTCATATTTGCTGTAAAGGTAGGGTCAACCTAAATGTGGCAAACCCTATATACTGTAATAAGACACTGAAACACTAAAATTATGTTTAAAAATGGAATCAACATATAGCAAAGAGAATCACAAGTAATTATGATGGAACTTGTCTGGGAGATACGTATAGTATAATATTTATATTAATGTGTAACTTAGCACCTCTCAAAACCCAGTTACGTGGTAAAATATTACATTGCCATCTTATTAGAGCTCATGATACAATCATAGCCTTAAGCAACCACTCTGGAGTCATGCCTCCTTCTCCGCTTTCGATGCGGAAGCCTGTCACCAATTTAGAAGGAGCCTTCATGTTCTCCTAAGTCTTGTCGTACGCTCTACTGTTCCAGGTGGCCTCGGTTATTCCTTACAGGGTAGAAGACGCCGATGTCCCTTGTCATTTCACCCTGCCTCTCAGTAGCCCTCCTAACGGAACACTGCATTGCAGATACGGTCAGATCAGCAAAAAGAGCCCTGTCAACTTTAATCCAGGTGACTCACTTCCGAACAAAGCAAGCTTTCTCAGGGTGAAGCCAGTGCCCCAGGTGTTTGCACCCTAACAAGACTGCCTTTGCTAATCCAAATTGTTATTTTTACCCTCCTGAAATATTCCGCTGTTGAGTTCTACCTGCATTTTCAGTCTGATGAAATCAGTTTGAATGATGATTTCCATCCATCATACTATCTCTTTCCCGGGTTCTGTCATCCCCAAATTTGATAAGCAAAACTATGTGTCTTTATATAACTCAAAGTTTACAGAAAAAAAACGTTGAGACAAATTTTAAACAGTCTTGTTAGAAAACTTCTAAATAATGTTTTCTAAGTGACTGAACGAGTTACTCAGACAAAATTCTTTGAGAATGAGTTATCAACTAGCTGTATCCAATTCCCTGCTGAATCCTGTATAGTTAATCAAGAGATCGTTTTCACCTCTCTGATCACTTGGAATGTTTTCATTTCTTCATGATTTTAAAATAACTGTCCAAAATATACACTATCACATACACAGTTAGCCTAAAACAGCACACTGAAAACCACAGAATGATCTTCAATGTCCCTCGGTTCTCAACAGCCTGCTAAATTTTTCCAGTTTATTAACTGTTCTCCATGCAAGAAAAATCAGAATCAAAACACTGTCAGTGGCCTCAGTTACTCCCTCTCTGTGTTTGCATGGCACCGTCTGAAAGGAGCGGGGTTGCAGGAGAATTGTTCTCATTGCCACTCTGCTATGCTAATAAAGTTAAACCTTGAATCGAAGGGTGGAGTCAGCAATCGGCTGATTGGAATTAGCCGTAGATATGATGGAGGACTGAGGAAGTTGGATAGAGAAGGATGGGAAGGAATAAGGAGGGTCTTGGGGAGATTTCGTGGGCTTTTCAACCTAGGAAACATGGAGAATAGGGTCAGCAGATGATTCCTCTTCCACTGTTCTTTGGATTTATCAGGTTTTTAATCTCAAATTCTGACTCCTGAGTTTTTATTAATACTAGAACAATTAAGGTACATGCATTAAGACAGGGTATTTTTCACTTATTGATTTGATTATGGTGACACTGACTGCATCTTTGAGCTTCATATTCTCACAGCCCTCAGGGGTTTGTGGTCACCGTTTTCTCTCCCCTACTGCTAGGCAGCAATTTCCTCTGAGTTGAAACATGTCATCCTGGATGGAGGCCTGCTAAGAGACCCGTTAAGACTAAGAAAGTACACAACTCACAAGTCTTAGTAAGTCCCTGAATCTTAAGGAGACTTAACATTAACATTAACAAAACTCTCTTCCTCTCAGTAATGGTTGCTATGGAAAGGAGTCTCTCTGACCCACCCAGCTGCTTGCAAGTCGAGCAGATTTTCAGCTTTCATGACTCATCACCCATGCTGGAATGGGCTTTCAAGGATGGAGCAGCCTTTGAGTCGTCCGTGCTCCTGTAAGAAACCCCTCATCCCTACTCCTTTAAGCATTCCCCCCGAAACTCACTGATTAACCATGTTGGACTTGAGTGGTTTTGTTGGTCTATGATAGGCTTCCTGTGTGTGGTGAGTAGATGTTTGTTCGCATGTCCCCACCGAGAGTGTCACGCAACACCTATTTGTAATTGTTCCTTAACATCTGTGCTCACAGAATCACCGTACACCGCCATCATTTCTATCACTAAGCATTTCTGATTCCGTCCCCCAGACCTCCTATCCCTCTTGGATTCTTTATCTTTGAAAATCCCCTTTCTCTTGTCACAAACTGCCTGGCTGGTAGCGTGGTTGAGCTATCTGCCTTGATATTGAGGCAGTATCATTGTAGAACTGGAAGATTCAGAACTTTTTAAATTGGAACAACATAAAGGTAATCTCTAATACTATTGCAAGATATATTAACTATACTCAACCTACATGTAAATCTATATACTGGCTTCAACTAAGAAGGAAAGTAAAAGAATCATAACTATATGAACATACTAATGCACTAATCAGAACTCACCTCAGGAAAATCATGGTATCCAAATAAACAGTCCAGCATCCACAGAGACGCCATCAAAATAAATTACATTTAAGGTGAAATATAAATATATGTCTTTTCATATAATGTACTTTGGTAGGCAATGGCAAATGAGATGAGAAAAGCTTCTTGCCTTTAAGGGCTTCCATTCTGGCAGGACAGATTGTATAACAATAAGCAAATAAATAAAAGAATTAAAATACAGGTGGGAAAGTATGGGGAAGAGTGCTCTTTTAAGTTGGTCAGAAAGGCTCTCTGAGAAAGTGGAATGAGTTCAAAACTGATGGATAACAAGCCAGCTGTGTGAACACTGAAAAGAGAAATTCAGGAAGAGGGTAATAGCCCAAAGATCAAATCGAGAGAAGGCTGTCAGTCACAGGAAACCTGAGTAGGGAAAAAAATAATAGTACAGAGATCCTACGTATCATGACTATCTGTACCAAGCTAAGTAAGTACCAAAGAACATTCTAGACAACAAATATGTAATGTTATAAAGGTCGGGGAATAATGCCATATCAAAGAAGTTCACAGACCCCTTTTTCCACTCACTCCCATCCCATCCTCTGCTCACTTCCTTCCTTTAGACTGAAGGAAAGCGTGGCCTTGCTCCTTCGCCAGCTAAGCCATTGCCCTCCATGGCTTACTAAAGAGAATGTATCAATCATCACTAGTACCCTTCTTATTAACACCTGCATTCTCAATACTTTGTGTGGTAAAGGTCCCCAATGGTCATGTGTTCAAGTCTTGGGCCCCAGTGTGATCCTACAGGATGATGATGATGATGATGATGATGAAGAAGAAGAAGAAGAAGAAGAAACTGTAAAAGGGTAGAGCCTCTTGGGAGAAGGTTGGATTATTGGAGCATGACCTCAGAGGGGATTCTGGGAGTCAGCCTCTTTTCTAGCTCTTTTCACCTTTGGCATCCATGAGATGAGTGGCTTCTCTTAACTTAGTGGTCCTGTTCTTCCTCATCACAGGTCCACGTGGCAGGATGAACTAGGCACACCTTGAAACAGTGAGCCAGAAGAGCAGTTTCCTCCTTATAAGCTGCTTCAGGTGTTTCCACACAGTGGTAGAAAGCTGACCACACACGCTTCTGCCTCTGTTTTAGCTTCTTCTTTCCCTTGTTCCAATGCCTCAACCTCTCAATTCTCCTTGATTCACATTCCTGCTACACTGTCTCATGACAGACCTCCAAAATACGTAGGTCCACAATTCAAACACTGTCTCCTTGACTTCTAGTCTCAACGACAGGACACGTCTCTGAGAACTCTAATATCCATTGTATTTGATAGTATCTCATTCTTCGGTAAGAATTTTTTGAGTGTTAACAGTTTTTCACCTTTTTCCAATTACACACCAAATGCCATGGATCCTACTTCTGAAATGAGGTTCAAACCTTACCTTTCCCTAAGGTGATCCACACACCAGCCCATCATCAGTGTTTCCCCGGATAGTAACAGATTCATCGCAGGATCCTTATTGAACTTCTTGGCTCGATTTCAGTGCTTTCCAATTCTCTTTTCTCAGAGCTATGGCTTCTAAAACTCTAATTGGATCATGTCATTGTCAAGCTCAAACACCTCTGGTGACTTTTTTTATCACCTAACAACTAAAGTACAAATCTCCTACCCGGCATGTAAAAACCTCAAGGACGTGACACCAATGTTTTTTCATCTTTTCATCTCCATCCATCACACGCACACATGCGCATGCGCACATACACATATTCCTCTTTGCCCAAACAGGAGCTCCTATGGATTAGCATGTATTAACTGTACAACACAATGGATTTCAATTGTGATGTGTTCATACACGTGTAATATATAATATATAATATATAATTATAACATATATAATCCCCATCCCCCACACAGGCATTCATTTTTTCTTGTCCTCTCCTTCCTCCTTCCATGGGTCTCCTTTCTCTTTTAAAATGGTCCCTCTTCTACTTTAAAATGTCTTTTTACCCAATCTAGCACCAATTTTAAAGAAATGGGTGCCTTTGATCTTTGTAAGTCTGGAAATTTTGTTGAATATGACTATTTCTGGTTACATACATGTTCATAAAAATGGCATAATTTTGTCTTTTCTTTATGGCTGAATGAGACCCACTGTGTTTCTTCTGTACTTCATTTTCTTTATCCATTGATCATTGATGGGCTCCTAAGCTGTTTCCAGATCTTGGCCATTGTGAATAAGATAACAATTAACATAGATATGAAAGTATTTGTGTGTTGTGCTAGCTTAGGTCCCATGGGCATATATGGAGGAATGGCCTAATTGGATTGCGCGGTAATTTTATTTGTAGTTTCTTTTAAAAACTCCACACCAATTGCCATAGTAACCAGATCAATTTGCAATGCCACTGACAAGATTCTTTGTGCCTACATACTTGGCAGCTTTCGCTTGTTTTCCTGGTGATGGCCATTGTGATTGCTGTGGGATGGACTCTCAGCGTAATTTTTTTTTGGAGGGGGGGGGTTGAGACAGGGTTTCTCTGTGGCTTTGGAGCCTGGACTGGAACTAGCTTAGCTCTGTAGACCAGACTGGTCTCGAACTCACAGAGGTCCACCTGCCTCTGCCTCCCGAGTGCTGGGATTAAAGGCGTGCGCCACCACCGCCCGGCTTCTCAGCGTAATTTTTATTTGCACTTTCTGGATGGCAAAGGCTGCTGAGCACGTTCACATGTCGATTGGTCACTTACACCTCACCTTCACTTTGAGAAGAATGTCGTTCCCCTGTTGGTTCTTCCTAGACATAGAAATGGAACCACCTCTCATCTATGACTCAGCCCAGATCCTACTCCCATGAGCCAACGGCCTTGTGAAGCTTGACTCAGCCACTCGCGGAGTCTGGTATTCTCTACTACAGGAGTGTCGCCTGTCTCCGACAGTCCAACACTATCCTATGGGACATAGGGACTCTTCCAGCTCCACCTTCCTCCAGATCATGAGCATTTGGAAGATAGGGACTGTTTCTACTCATGTTTGACTTCTTTCTACATGTATAATAAATGTATAATATGTAGTACATACCTTTTGCTGAAGAAATAGTTGTTCTCTGGAGTAAATAAAATGGACTTTGCTCATGAGATGGTGAATATTGCCAACTCAACGAGACCTAGCATTAGTCATGGTCTCCCCTGATTTTCATTATGTTACTGTGTTTTTCGGTTCTCTGGATAGCAATAAAACTGATAGACAAAGTTTTTCACTCATGACATATTTCAGTGCCCACTTGGGATTACAGTCTTCTTTGAGATGTCATCTGGCAAGGAAATCTCTGGGCGTATCTGTGAGAAGTTTCTATATTAGGTCAACTGAGGTGAGAAGAGTCATCCTAACTATTGGAAGCACCATTCCACAGGCAAGGGTACCTACCAGACTGAATGAGAAGGAGAAAGCAGGCTGAGAAGCGACGCTCATTTCTCTCTCTGCATCCTGACTGTGGAAGACTTGTGACCAGCTCCCTCAAGCTCCTGCCACCATCACTGTCCCACCATGATGGACTGTACCCTTGAATTATGAGTCAAAACTACATCCGTTCTGCCCCAAGTTGCTTTTGCCAAGTGTTTTGCCACAACTATGAAGGTGACTAATAAAATTTCTATCAGCATAGCAGTTACCAGTATCACACTCCTGCTGATCGCTTTCCCTGCCTCTGGAAGGATTGCAGCTCCAGTGCTCAAGCATATTTCTGCGTTTTGTTTGAAAGGTGAGGACAAATGAACGAAGAAGCACTTTATTTGTAAACATCTCTTTGGAACCACCTGTTTAAAACTAACCATAGCAACAGCCACTGACTGGCTGTCTTCTGCGGTCAGACACTCGTTCACGGTTTTGCACTCACTGCATCAGTTAGTCCTCTCAGGAAATCTGGGCAGTAAACACTAGCTTAAGCCTATTTCACATGAAGACAACCTGAATCTCAGAGAAACGGTCAGTCCCGGGTCATACAGCAAAGCGGAACTGCCAGTCACCAAAAAGAAGTTTGTGTGGTGTTGGAGAAGCTGTGTTCTGCCAAATCTGTCTCACCATGGCCTTCCTGACTGCCTGGTACGGAGAATGTTTATTTTCATAATTTCATCTTCATATAAAAATAGTGCATTAAGTCAGGGGCAGATGGATCTCTTAAAAAAAAATGACCATATTTCTAAGTTTGTTTTCACCTTTGTTTGAAAGTGTTTCTGTTCTCCACAGAAGGTACATCTTCAGAATAACTCTTGAGATCACAAACAGAGGAAGAAAAAATGTCTGGGGATGAATGTTTATACCCAGAGACATTTGCCTCGTGTTAACTGAGCGTGAATTCCCACTTAGAGTTCGCTTTTGTTTTGCAGGGCCTAAGAGGCCTTTCTCCAAATTGATGGCAATTAATTTCTCTGTCTTCTTTAAGTTTTCTCTTCAAACCTTTACCTCCTTCCTCTAAAGAATCTTCACCACAACTCAGAGTGAGTGTGGGGTAGGGGAGGCAGGTCAAGAAAGAAAAATACCTCTGAACATTTAGCTAGATGCCAAATATGTCTACCCCAAGGGAACAACCAAGTTTCTCCATCTTCATTTTCTCCTTTATGGTCTTCTGTGTCTCGTTAGATCATAAGTCCTCGGGGAGAATTCATGCTTTTAGTATCTATTCAGCAAGCAGCATATTGCAAGGGCCCAAAAGATGCTTATCTTTAGGAAAAAATGCAATGACGTAAAGCTACAATCATCGCCGAGGAGAATTGACCTATTTCTTTTTAAAATTATCTGCAGTTTTCATGTCAAAAAAGAGATAAAAAGTGTTTTATTCAAAATATTAACCTCTAGAAAATCTCCTAGGAATGAGCCTTGGCTGAGAATTGGAAATGGAATGCGACCTAATTCTTTGCCCTAGCAGAGCCTATGCAGTTGATCCAGCTGCTTTACCTCTTTGTATCTGTCTCCTTGTTCACGAGACACACATTCCAGCCCCTATCAATATCCCTCACACGTATTTCTGGGGCTGGAGAGACAACTCCTTGGCTAAAAGCACTTGCTGCTCTTACAATTTGGTTCCCAGCACCCAGGTTAGGCAGCTCTCAAGAAGACACCTAAGAGACAAGCCCCACCTATGAATTTGTCAAAACTGTAGAAATGTGGAGGGAAATAGCAGAGGAACAGCTAAGAACTGTGTAAGTGGAGACTCCACAGGCAAAGGAAATCATAGAATACTAAGAAACCACTCACATACATTGTTTTGAAATTTTTTAAATTTACGTTTCAAATAAATAATTATACATTAATAGAAGTTGATCAGGACTCCACTTTTGATTTCCTCTACTAGATCAAATTAAATTCAATAAAAGATGACTACAGTGAAAACCAGCATAAAATGGCCCATGCAACTTAGAACTGTTTCAGGCAAAGTCAGCCCAGTCAGGTCAGAGACACATGTTCACGATGGCATTTGCCTGATCAGTCATTACTCTTGATAGCGGGAAGGGGTGGGTCATGGGGATCCTTGGGATATCTAGGGGCACAGAACTATCTCAGGTGGGGTCAGATCAGTGACCTGACCTGCCTTTTTGTGAGTGGGAAAGGCAATAAACTCACCTACTGGTATTTCTCCCTTATTATGCCCTGATTCACCATTTCCAAACTTCAGTCTGACAGTCATTTATCTTCCATCAGCCTCTCATTGCCACACACACACACGCACACACACACACACACACACACACACACACACACACAATCAATCAGAATGGCGCTCGGTCACTGCCCTCCACCCAGCATGGTTCCTGAATGTCCACTTCCTTGTGCCCACTCAACAGGGAATTACTCGCCTTTCCCCAATACCTGGGTCTCTCCCTCGGTTTCTCATTGTTACAGTATTTTTCATTCTCTGGATAGCAATAAAACTGATAGGCAAATTGTAACTCATGGCGTATGACAGTGCCCACTTGGGTGTGTGGTCTTCTTTGAGATGCAATCTCAACGGTCCCCACCGTGTAATTACCTAATTTCTTAAGGAGAAATGCAGGTGGCCATGCCATTGACTAACGGTCATCTTCCACCCCTGCAGGTGGCCATTCCATAATTAATGGTCACCTTCCCCTGCCCCCACAGGTTGTCATTCCATTGGCTCCACAGTGAGACAGAAAGGTGGCAGTACAGTTAATTTGACACTGGATAAGAATTTTTATTATTAATTTTTTCCAGCCCAAACACATTTCCCCTCCGTCCTCTCCTACCAGTCCTTTCCCCCACCCCAGTTTCCCCTCTCCCCATCCCCATCTATGTCTCCTCCATTCTCTTCAGAAAAGGGCAGGCTCCATGCGTATCGGCCAGTCACGGAGCATCAAGATGCAGTAAGGCTAGGAGCCTCCTCTCCTACTAAGGCTGGATGAGGCAGCCCAGTAGGAGAGAAGGGACCCAAGAGCAGTTAATGGAGTCAGAGACAGCCTTGCCTTCCCTGTTAGGGGTCCCACAAGAAGATCAAGCTACACAGCTTGCTGTGCTATAAAAATAAATAGCTTGCATTAAATATATCAAGTATTCTTATATTTAGCATATTAAATATGTTAATATTTAATGTGTTAAGTGTTAATACCTAATATGTAAATATGTTTTAAAATGTTAAATAACTCATTTTTATCAGTGAAGTCTGTGGTGGAGAATGGTGGATGAGAACACAGACTTCCAGGTGAATAACTTCTACCACTATGCTGTACTACCCCTTATCTTTTTCAAAAAAAAAAAAAAATTTAAACTAAGTAATTTTTTCTCTAAGCATTATTACATCTCTCACTATTACTCCTAAATTCCTCTCTGCTCCAACTTGTCTGGACAGCATTTAATGATGTTTATTGAAGTCCAAGCAGCCTGTGTTCACCAAAAGCATTAAATGCAGAGTTTTTAAAAGGAGAAAAGCATGGCATTGAGTACTGTTTTACTTTCAGAAAATAATTTTGTATGCATGTAGAACTTACTATGGGCTGGGGAATAATTCCACTTTATGACCCTCATATTCAGCTGCTAATTACTTTTCGTTGTCTTCAATATATTTCTATTGCATCAATGGGAAACTACAGCAGTCCTCTAGTGACAAAAATTATCCATATCAATTGTTGTGAATATTAATTAAAAGCTTTGTGTCTTCATGGAAAACCATCTACATCCCCACTTCAAAGGCATTTCATTGCAGCACTATAAAAAATATCACTCCGGTTAAAATTTGCAGTACATTCCAATCAATAAGATTATAGGTTCTTTTGTTGTTGTTCTTCAATTTCTGGAAAGACAAACATTTTTTAAATGAAGTCATTGATCTACCACACTTTGCCTGCAAAAGAAAAAGAAAGAACCTATTTCAAAAGAAAATAAATGTGTCATATCTGACTGAGGGAAAACAATATCACAGAAAGAAAGCCAGTTAGTAATTGAGGCTGTTTAATGAGAGTGAGCCGAAGTTGAGAGAATCAATCAGTCGTGTTTGCTGTGTGCCCCGCCTCATGGAAGTGGAGCACAGAGGGGAGAGTATCAGGACAGGGTTCTCAAAGTCTTACTCTGAGAGTATAGAGAGTCTGGGGTCTGAGCATGTGTCCACACATGTAACATGTGCACTCGTGTATGATTGTGTTCAATAAAGCACTAAGATGTGTGAGGAGACAAACTCCTTCCTATACCAACACGGTTCTTTCTCATTTTCTTGTCTTCTGAAGCGCAACTGGCCATTCCAAAGTACGAAGTGAGCTGCACTAAAGGCAGCTTGGACCTGGATATTGTGTAGAACCCTCCTTCTTAATTTCGGTCACGCTACCTCCTAGGATCAATGCAATGGTATCTAAAATCATTATATCTAAAACAGCAAAATGTGCACAAGATATGTCAAAGCAATGTTTAAGTCATTTTATGTTATTTTTTAAGATTTGAGATTTTGCTGGGCAGTGGTGGCGCATGCCTTTAAACCCAGCACTCGGGAGGTAGAGGCAGGTGGAGCTCTGTGAGTTCGAGGCCAGCCTGGTCTACAAAATCAGTTCCAGGACAGCCTGTTACACTGTCTCAAATCAAACCAAAAAAGAAAAAAGGTTTATTTTTGATTTTATGTGTGTAGAGGTAGAGTATGTGCTCGTGAGTATAGGTGCCTACAGAGGCCAAAAAAGAGTATCACATCCCCAAGAATTGGAGTTCCAGGAGGTTGTGAACCTAGACAGGTGGCTGAAAGCCGAACTCCCATCCTCCGGAAGCACTCCTAGCCACTAAGCCATCTCTCTAGCCATGGGGAATTTTATTTTAAATGTGTGATATCATTTATCTTTACCAGAAAGAGGATCCTTGTTTCAAACACAGTTAACGACGCGGTTATTTTTTTACAGCTAGATAGTGGGAAGGTTTGATTTTTTTTTAAAAGTCAAGAAGAGTAAGTCAACAATGACTGGTGTGTAGCAGTGATTCTCCTATGTAAATTACACCAACATTGACTGTATCCCGGAGCCCATCTCGCCTTCTTGTAGGGTGGCATCATTCACCTGGGATTCTAATCTCAAAGTGACTGGTGTTAATTGGAACATTGAGCAAGTCTCATTTGTAAACCCTGCTTTCTTCCCATAGGATCAGGCCACTGTACAGACGAGAGCTGCCTTTCCCTAAGCTTATAACATCCCATCTTCTGGTTTGAGGATAAAATTGTCCTCAAAGTCTCATGTTTCCCATGCCTGGTGCCAGGCGGGGCTATCTGGGAAGCTTGGGGGAAGTGGGTTATTGATGGTGGGTAATTAGGACCATCTCATCTTTGCTTCAACAACTCATTCTCTCTCTCTCTCTCTCTCTCTCTCTCTCTCTCTCTCTCTCTCTCTCTCTCTCTCTCTCTCTCTCTCTCTCTCTCTCTCTGTGTGTGTGTGTGTGTGTGTGTGTGTGTGTGTGTGTGTGTGTATTCCTCTCTCTCTCCTTGTTTACCAAAAAAGTGATACAGCCTCTCTATCACACCCACGTCTTCATGGCTCATGTCTGTGAGACCAGGCAACAATGGGCTGGTCCTCTGAATCTGTGAGCCAAACAGCATTCTCCCCTCCCTCTAACTTATCCTTTCAGGTATTTTCATCATAGATATGAGGAAAGTAACAAATGTAGCCTACTTATCAGGTAGAAGACTGCTGAAAATTGGAGCAGTCAAAAGAAATCATGTCACAAGCAGAAAAATATTTCAAAAATTAATATTTTGCTTTTTTGTTGTTAACACACTCTTATCCAAAAATAGAAATGTTGCCTAGATTGTTTGGGGCTTTTATCAGTCAAGGCTAGATTGTAAAATTCACAGTAAAACCAGTATGAAAAACAACTTTGTAGCTCAAGATGTGAAATACAGGCTTACACATAACCTGGCAATTCTACTCTCAGGAATATATCCAAGGGAAATAAAAGCATATGTCCTGCTATGGAGAAATTATTTTGACAGTTGTTAAAATAGTAAGGTAGACTTTATTCAGGACTGCTGTGCAAGGTGTCAGGTCTGCAATCGACAAGAGAGGGGTGTCTTAGCTCCCCACAAAGCAAGGACGCTGGGTTACGGGCGATGGGCAGAGTGTGGAGCAGACAAGGATTTGCGGCTGTCAAAGGGGATTCTCACAACACAACTTCACAGCATCCTTACTGGCGGCATATCTGAGGCTTTCTGTATCAAAATCTGAGAATGTGGGTCTCGGTGAGCATCCAGGATAGAAACTGGATTGCTAAGCCAATTTGGCAGGAGTTTTTCTCACACTCAGCTCTCCAGGCCTGGCAAGAATGTTGCCATGGTCAAAGCTTCACTGAGAAGAGGACTTGGAAGAATTTTACTAAATTTGATCAATGAAAGAGTCATTGTCAGTCCTCCCAAACTCCTGTACACGCAGAATGTCTAGCAGAATACCCCGTAAAAACCAAAAGAGAGAAACGATAAATACCCATCCACTGGAAGATAAGCAGGAAAAAAAATGTACGCTGGGATAATCTCCTGCCTTACAATGGATGAAGAACTGAGTGGGCAAACCCTTAAAACATGACGCTAAGTGAAAGAAGCCGTCACGAATGATCACTGGGTGTATTCTCAGCGTGTTCAAGATGTGAAGATGAGGCGAGTCCTTGGAGACAAAAACTAAACTGGTGGTCACCGGAGAAAGGGGAAGAAAGGTGGGACGGGGTGGCGATGGTACACAGCTTCTTTTGGGAGTGGTGGAAATGCAACAGAATGGACAGTGATAAAGACTGCCCAGCAATAAAAATACTAGAAACACTGGGTAGGGCGTTTTAAGGGCAGATTTCATAGTTTGCAAAATCATCAGATATTTTTACAAGCAAGATTCTAGGCACACACTAATTTTCTCAATCCTTATTTTTTTTTCCTTTTTTTCTCCCTTAGTAGTGAAGTGTGAGGTGACTGCTTCCATTTAATTATGCACGGAAAATGCACTTCCTCTGGCTCCTGTACCTCATTCCCAGGCAGGCCTCTCTGTCCCTTATACACCAGCAGTCTCTCTCTCTCTCTCTCTCTCTCTCTCTCTCTCTCTCTCTCTCTCTCTCTCTCTCTCTCTCTCTCTCTCTCTCTCTCTCTCCCTCTCTCTCCCTCTTTCTCTCTCCCTCTCCCCCCTCTCTCTCTCTCTCACACACACACACACACCCCTTAAAAACATGTTAGGTGAAACCGTAAACTGCAAGTTTTTAACACAACAGAATTCCAAATTAAATATATGCTATATTTTCAAAGTATGTACCTCCAACAAGTTTATCTCGACTGTTTTTCGAAAACCCTACGACAGGAAAGATTAAAAAAATCACATAATAGCTGCTAGAGTGTGCTAATAATTATAAGTATTGCCAAATGGGCATGGTGATCATTCATTCAAAGAGGAACGATTACACTATTATATCTGTGTGATTACATCTCAATTGTCCAAGTCCTGCCTGGATCTATGCCCTTTTATTTTGAAGCCATGTAATGATAAATAATATAATCAAGGAGAAAAACTATATATGCATATCAAATGAATTGTGCTATATGGAAAGTCCATTTTAAAGACTTAGTGGAAGCCAGCATGATGATTGGGTTGAGTAAAGGCACCAAGCCCAAAGTGGCCTGAGTTCAGTTCCCAGGACTCACATGGTGGAAGGCTAAAAACCAACTCCCAAAAGTTGTTCCTTGACCTACACACTCATGCCTGCATTCACACACACGTGCGCGCGCGCGCGCACGCGCGCACACACACACACACACACAATAAGCAAACAAATATATGTAATTTATATTTTAAAAAGTAGCTGGGATTGAGGTGTAGCTCATTATGTAGAATGCTTGCCTAACATGCACAATCCTAAGTGCCACACAAACTGGACACAATGGCCACACCCATCATTATCCCAGCCCTGAGAAGGAAGAAGCAGGAGAATCAAAAGTTCAAGCCCATCCTGTGCTACTTATTGAGTTTAATACCAACCTGACGTATGTCTGACTCTGCCAAAAAAAAAAAAAATTAATCTTAGCTAACTCTATACAGTCACAACACTGTCCATGAAATCCCAATGATTCCGGAGTCTCACTGAACCAGCCACACACCATCCCGTGTGTTCGTCTGTTCACAGACCCTCACTGGAGCCCTTGTGCTCTCCCTGGTGTCATGAAGATTTCAGATAGGGCAAGGCTATACGGCAGAAGTCACAAAGACACGAGGATGGAAAGACATGGCGCTGAGATAGATAGCCACAGATGAGCAGTACAGGAAAGTCACATAGAGAAGATGCCCGTCCATCACTTCTTGGCTTTACTGAACAATGGCATGTTGAGTCCAACAATCTGGGAAGCTTGCTAACCCAGGGATCAGGATTCTGTTCTTCTACAGTTTAACAGAGACCATATCATGATGACGTAGCTAGCCAGCTTCATGACTAGAGCCTAGGAGTGCCCAATCCAAAGGCAGACACTTGGAACCTCAATGACTTCACCGGGGGTAATCACTCCTGTGTTCCCACTCCACTGTTCTAGAATGTAGATCTTTGTTCTCCTGTTTGTTGACTCATGTCTACAAGACAGCTACAACAACCCCAGATACACATCTAAGTTCCTTAAGGACCAGACCAAAAAAATATAAAGGAGGATGAATGAAGAAACAATGTAAATATTTCCTTGAAATCTCCTTGATCAAAACCATCAAATGTCAACCCTGTGATGCAAACTAAGATAAACATATGGGTGGGAAACACACACGTGTATACACATGCATATGGAAGCCAAAGGACAATGTCTAGGGTTATTCCTCAGGCATGGTCCATCTGTTCTTTTATGTTTTTTTTTTTTTTTTGTTATTTTGTTATTGTTTGAGTTTCTTTCTTTCTTTTTTTTGGACAAGCTCTGTCTCTGGCTTGGAGGAATTCAAGAAGGGCTGACAGGCTGGCTTCGAACCCCAGGGTTCCTCGTGTCTCTGCCTCCCCAACACTGGGGTTACACAAGTGGGCCATCATAGCTGCCTTTTTCCCATGAGTTCTCAGCATCAGACTGGAGCCCTTCACCGACTCAGCTGTCTTCTCAGCCCTTTAAAACCTTTCGTCTTTAATTTTCACACCAAGTATAGTTTATGGGTAAAATCCAAATATAGCGCTAGACACCCATCTCCTCACCAGGTGAGTTGGAATCCAGTTGCCATTTTCACCGCCTCTGCCTAAATCTCTATTTGTGTTGAATAGATGCCAAAGACCATTATTTTAATTGTCACAGACTAATTGAAAAAGGAGGAAAAATCTAGGGAGGGTGATAGTGCATAAAGGACTTGCTGGGACAAAGTGACAAGCAAGCTACACTCCGGGCTGTCGGGGAAAGTAGATATACTAATCTGCGAATTCATCAGACAAGGGCACGCCTCTCCGGACCAGGAGAGAGCAGCGCTTCTGACTGTTCCTCTCATCCTAGCATGGGGAGTCAAAGTAGTTCACAGAGCCCTGTGTTCAGAGACGTGTCAACCGTCTGGTTTAAATTCATTTGCTTTTTCTGTGTTTGTTTGCAATGAGATCTCATTAGCCCAGGCTGACCTTGAACTTGTCCAGTACTCAAGTCTTAAACTTGACCTTAAATTTCTGATCCTCCTGCCTCCACTTTCCCTGTACCACCATGCCCAGTTTATGCGGTGCTGAGGATGGAGCCCAGGGCTCCATGCATGTGAGCCAATCATACTACCGACTTACTAGCTTAGCTACATTCCCAGCCCTCAAACCAGATAATAGGTGTTTTGTTAACAGAAGTGCATGTTGCTATTTCCAACAAAGTGAAAACCCCAGCAGCTACAAAATAAGAAAACCGGAAACATGTGCATTGTTGTGAAGAGCTAGCTTCTGTGGCTTTCTGTTGTAGTCTAGCTGAAAAATAGCTCTCCCTGAAACTATCTACCGGAGTAATTAAAAAAAATCACCGAAGTTAAAGTCACTGTGGAACCAGCTGAGAAATTTGATGAGCTTCAATCTCACAGTCCAAGAAAGGGGGTATTGTGTAGCCTGCTGAGCTCTCGCCCAGCTTCAAAGCCTCTTTCCACTCGATGATAAACAGGCTGGCACGGGGTCCGTGCCAAGCGTTCACCGCTGTGACCAAGATACCCACGGAATCAAGCTCACCCTGTCAGCCTGCCTGGACTACTAAACAATCATGTAACAATGGACGGTTATGGGGTCTCCAGAAGAATAGCATGTCTCACTTAAAACCCCCAGAACAGCTTCTCTTTATTCTACTCTGAAGAAAGCAGTTCTCTGAACGCTCTGTAGCTTCCTGGAGCGGCCTCAGTGGATTCGAGCACTCTGCCATTCTATTTAAAGCCCCTAAAAATGAAAGATGCCATTATAAAGAGGACTAGCCACCAGCAGCACAAGCATGACGATTCCTGGGCTTCAAAATGAACTTGTAATGGCAGAGTTTTCCAACCAAGGGCCATCTACCTAATGATCCCCATCCCATGTTCAAAATCTCCCCAAGCCAGCGAAACTCTTCTTTCTGTTCGAATCGTGTCTTAATCTTTCCTTGGACAAATCCTCTGGAGTTGTGGCCCACAAGTCCTTCACACTGGACAGAACTATCTCACCCTTCTTTACCTTACCCACTTCCCAGTCTTCTTCCGGGAGAGATAAGCAACGCCCCTTAAGCCCTCCTCTGTCAACAAAGTCCCATGCTAACAGTGTGAATAAAAGATTTCAACCATCACACAGCTTCTTCTGTCATTCCTGAGATCTTGGGGACCTGAGAGTTCGGCTATGAGTTTGATTTCAGTTTTTTTAAGATTGTGTGTGTGTGTGTGTGTGTGTGTGTGTGTGTGTGTGTGTGTGTGTGTGTGTGTGTGTTTGAGAGAGAGCGAGAAATAGAGAGGGAGAGAGAATGAGTGTGTATGTCATGTGTGCAGCTAATGGTGGAGGCTGGAAGAGGTTATCAGTTCGCCCTAAAACTGGAGAAGCAATTGTGAGCCTCCTGACATAGATTCTGGGCTCAGAATTCCAGTCTTCTGCAAAACCACAAAGCACTAAGGGCACAATTGCGCAGCAATCTCCTAACAGCCCAGAAAACACAGGTAGAGGGGAGCAGCTGCAACTGGGAGCAAGTACTCTCTTTAATCTCATTTTCTTTATCCCTCTCATCCCCCAGGTTTTCATATGAAACGTTGCCAAATTCTTCTTCTTAAACATCCCCATAGGGCTGGGGATTTAGCTCAGTGGTAAAGCACTTGCCTAGTAAGTATAAGGCCCTAGGTTTGGTCCTCAGCTCCAGGAAGAAATAAAAAGACAAATCTTTTCCATCATCAATTTCTTACCCTAGAGGCTCTCTCTTTCCCACATGTTCCTTCTGGACTAGCTCTTTTCTGGTTGATCAATGTTACAAAATTCAAACATTCCATCTTAGAAGTCCCCTCACCTTCAGTCAGCTGAACCAACTTCTATCTACCTTTCATCTATCTATCTATCTATCTATCTATCTATCTATCTATCTATCTATCTATCTATCTATCTATCTAACTGTGATGCTAGTTTTACCTGTCAATAGAGCCTGGAAACACCTGGGAATAGCATCTTGATGGAGTTGCCCAGATGGGGCTAGCCTGTGGGCATGTCTATAAGGAATTGTCCTGATTGCTAACTAATATAGGAAGATCCAGTTCTCTGTGTGCAGCACCATTCCATAGGCTGCACACTGAACTGTTTAAGAGTGAAACAAGCAAGCAAGAATCAACGCATTTATTTTCTCACTGTTCTTGACCATGGATGTAGTTCAACAAGCTCCTGCCTTAACCTCCCCACAAACATAGACTGTAATCTGGAATTGTAAGCCAAATAAACTCTGTCTTCCCAAGTTGCTTATTGTTGAGGTATTTTATCACTGCAATAGAAGTGACACTAGAATACTACCTATCTGTGTGTCTGTCTATATACCTGTATAGCTGTTTATATAAATATACATATAACAAGAGGCAAGGTGTAATACAAGACAGCTATCACTAAGCTTTACCTTAGGATACTGGGGAGAGAGAAACATTTGTATACATTTATATCCAAACTTCTTTAACTCTTTGTTCATGTAAGGCTTGACTGAACTATCTGGTGTTCAAGCGATCTAAACACATCTCTTACATATGGAGGCTGCCTCCCTCTCCTCCCCAGCCAGAGTGGGGAAATAAAAAGAACATAATACTTGCTGCCAATTTAGTGTTCAGCATCTTCAGGCACCAAAACCACCAACTGGATAATTAGGTAGCCATTCAGAAAACAACTCAGGGGGGCTGGAGAGATGGCTCAGTGGTTAAGAGCATTGCCTGCTCTTCCAAAGGTTCTGAGTTCAATTCCCGGCAACCACATGGTGGCTCACAACCATCTGTAATGAGGTCTGGTGCCCTCTTCTGGCCTGCAGACATACACACAGAAAGAATATTGTATACATAATAAATAAATTAACATTAAAAAAAAAAAGAAAACAACTCAGCTATTGGTAGGCTGTGTAGATGTCAAGCTTGGAAATTCCTGCAGGTAACTCACAAATCTCCGAGAATACAGGACTGGTGTGAGAAACCCTGAATCAGATGAACCCTGATTTAGCCCAGGCAGCCTAAGTGTCTGGGTGAACTGGAGTAAGTTCACCTAGAAGGATGATTCAACACCGCTGACACACTCAAATCTTAAGTCACTTCTTTCTTCGTTGACAAATCTTTCTTTCTTTGGTGACAAATCCTGAGAATTAATGACCTTCTTGGCTGGAATAGCTGCAGTGAGGTCTCCAGAACAAGCCCTCCATGAGCCCAGAGGAGTTTGATGTGGATTTCTCCAATGTGCTAAGCAGGGAGGAGATTTATTGCTGCAAGACTTCAATCTAAATGGTTGACCAGTTGGCGTCTCTGAAGAACTTGCTGTAGACACTGGTAGAGACTCACCCAGCACCATGGGGCAGCCTGACACTCTTGTAGCTGCTCTCTGCACCTGTCCTAGAGTCAGGGTTCACAGATTGAAGATGTGGTTTCCCCTGCCCTCCTTTATGATCTGTAGAGGGGTAATTTTGGCCTTGCCTTGTTATCAGTGCCTTGCTCATGCTCTCAGCCTCTTCACGACTCTCCCAGTATCCTACCTGAGCCTTTCCACTTACAGTCTAGAGTTTCCTCACAGAACTCTCCCCGTGGAACCTTCTACTCCAGCTCAGACACGCATTTATGCTTCCCATGACATGTTTGTGGTTAACTCTGGTCCCTCTCCACAGATAAATTCCAAACATCATGTGATATCCTTGAAGTCAGAGACATCATTCTCTCTCTCCCTCTCTCTCTCCCTCTCCCTCCCTCCCTTCCTCTCTCTCTCTCTCTCTCTCTCTCTCTCTCTCTCTCTCTCTCTCTCTCTCTCTCTCTCTCTCTCTCTCTCCCCCCCCTCATATCTGAGAGCTGCTTAGAATTAATTGGTGCTATGTCAGAAGACAGAACAAAGAAATGGGACAAGTGGTGACTGTTTGGGGTGATGGACCAAGACAGGAAAACCGGTGCCTGGGTCCTAGCACTCATGTCTGGACAGACATATTCATAGCAATTCACGGGCAGTCTGGAGCCTTCCATATTATCCTGCCTTATCATTTCCACATGAACCACAAATTTCACAAAAGAAAATAGCCAACACTCCAAGATGCAGCCCAAAATGACTGTTTGTTTGTTGTTGTTTTGTTTTGTTTGCTGGTTGGATGTGTTGTTTTGTTTTGTTTTGTCATGGTTCAACCAGCTTTGTCATTTATAATATGCAAGAAAATGTGTCTCTTATCTGCTCACCATCAGAGCCAAGGTCCCATTTCTGGTATAGAAAGGTGGCTGCTGCTTTTGCAGAGTTTTTAATGCTAGATAATGATGGCATATTTTCAGAATTTCTTTCCTCTGGTGAGGAAACATGCCTGGAACACAAGGTACAGTATTCTGGACAAGTTCCAAGTCTTCCCTGCCTCCAGAAAGCCTCACAGTTTGAGTCCTGTCCTGTATTGTGCGAGGTCACAGAAATGCTCTGCATTAATTATGGATGAGGACTCCCAGCAAAAAGTGACCCAATAGCCAGACACGGAGACACTGTCCCAGACCCTGTCCCTCTAGGGAGGAGAGACCCTGAGGGAGACACTTAAGACTGTCCTCAATTTCTACACAGTCACCTACCCCACAGGGAATGGGAATAAGGGAAGATGGAGATCAAACAGCAAAAACTAAAGCTTAGGGAGGAGGCAGAGAAAAGTGGAGAAAGGGATAAAAGAGAGAGGAGGGCAAAGGGGAGTGAGGGAGCGGAGAAGCAGGGGGCAGGCGGGAGGGGACAGGGAGACAGAGATAGGGACCTTAATGAGGCGGCTGGGCCTCTGTTTCATTTCCTCTCCTTGATATTTAACTACCTTCCTTACTGAAGTGGGTGGGATGGCACTGGGGGTGAGCCAACTGCTGCTGTGCCAGCGCCTTTGGGGCTCTGGGTTCTGGTCTCCACGGGCTCTCCCTGTGCCCTACACTAACTCCTCTGAAGTGTAGAAACTTGAAAGTATCCACTCTAGACAGCTCAGCTATTTCAACAAAATCCATTTCCATCAAATTATCACTAGTGGCAGTGATAGAAAAATTAATGATTTCTTGAAGGGACTATTGTATTTAAATATTTCAAGCCCGTTGGTGTGATGGGTGTCAGCAAGTGAGAAACATATTGACTGCAAGCCACAGCCAATGCCGGCTTTTATAAATATCCTGTCAGATAAATAATGACTCTCAATGGATCCAATATGATGTACAGTTCTAAAGCAAGCAGGGTTTTGCCAGGAGGCTTAAAGGAAACTGCCATCACAATAGCACGGGCTGAATAATGGCATTTTTTTTTTGTTTATCTTCTGTACCAGAGAAAGAAGCCAAGCCATAGAGAGGTTTGCTCAGCGGGCACCAAGGAGAGAAGAGATTGAGTCTTCAGATTCCGCAAAGGGTCCAACCTTCTGAGGCTTCTACCGAGAGCCTCCAGAATACCAAACAGCAAGCAGCATTTGCATTTGAATCTCTCTGTCCAGCAGGCTGGACAAGCTAAGACAGCCAGGCTGGCCATGCTGCCGCAGGGAACAGCTCTTCTTGGTTCCTGAGCTCAGGATCATGTGGGGGCGGAGGGATCAAGAGTCTACAAAGCGCCAATCAGGATTGGTCGCTGTCTGAGCAATGTAGACATGCAACCACCCACCTCATGACTCTTCACCTCCCCCCCCTCCCCTAACTCCATGGTCCATTCATGGCACGTGAAAACAGAAACCTAATTAGGAAAAGTGAACACACTTCATTTTGCTTCCTAAAACAACAACCAAGATTAAGTGAAGGGAGGGATGGGGCAGTAGAATTGCTGAGTGGACACTCTTCTTCTCTGTGGATTCCCAGTATCCACAGACAGCTGAAGACTGCCAGAGGAACACTGGCGTGCCCACAGTTCATCTTCAAAACACATTCCAGGCTGAGAAGTTGCGGAACTTCAAAATTACAAGAGCCCAATTCAAAAGAAGACAGTCTGTCCTTAGACTCTCCCAAACTACTCCGGGTTTTATGCTGCCTTCTCTTAAAGCCATCGAGACTCTCTGCTCGGTTAAGAGCACTGGCTGCTCTTCCAAAGGCCCTGAGTTCAATTCCTAGCAACCACAAGGTGGCTCACAACCATCTACAATGAGATCTGATGCCTTCTTCTGGTGTGCAGGCACACATACAGGAAGAACACTGTAAACATAATAAACACATCTTTAAAAAACAAAAAAAAGACTCTCTGCTCTCTAGCAGATAAACAATGTTGAAAATTAATTAAAATGTAGAGCCCAAAATACACTGCCATATTTCATATGAGGATGAGACAAGGGGAGAACCAAACCACGTAAATCAGCAGCAATTCAAAAGATGTAATCTTAACTGAAGTCAATTTGTTAATAAGTTATCATGTAACTCTCAAAAATACAAGTCCAGGGCCAACTACATAATTCAATGGTAGAGCCACTACCAGACACATAGAGACCTGGGTCCCATGCTCAAAAACACGAAAACAAAATACCGAGTTTTTAAAATCACACTTGTATAGCCACTATCCTGCCTATCCTCCGACACATGCGGCATCTACGTGTTCCTCCTAGGAATCCATCTAGGTTAAAAGTGTAGGGAAGAGAAATCACACCTCATCAATCCCATTTTTCTTAGGTGTTTGCTTGGAGGACAATGGAGATAAAATTTTCACACTTCCCCAAACACCATGATCATTTGTTGACAGAGTAAGTTCAGCTTGGTCGTATAACTATAAGCAGACATCAGTTAATGACAGGGCAGGTTGTGAGGGACAATGCATCACTCAGTAAGGTTGTGACATACCACACCAGGTGTTACACAAACTGCAAGCACTCAGACGGTAGAACCTACAACACACTAAGCTGAATGGCATAGAACAGTCTGTCGTTGGCCGTACATCATTCCAGTGTTCTATGATGTTTATATTTGCATCACCCTTTAAGCGGGGTCTCTTAAGAATCATGACGTTTGCAAGCCTTCCACAGACACAAAAAGCCACACCATATCTTGTACCAAGTACAGTCACACTGGGGCACTAAAGAGATGACTCTTCTATCACATAAAAGTGATACAGGATAAACCTTGGCTTTCCATCCCAAGGAAACAATGACAGCCCCGGAAGAAAAATATGATAGATGTGTAACCTGCCTTGGTCTCTCATATTTGTAAAGAAAACAGCCTTAAATGACAACAGACCAAATGGCTCCATGCTTCTCAGTTGCTCAGCTTCTTGGACATAGAGAAAAGAGAAAGGATGGAAAAGACACAGGACCAGATCCCTATTTTCAGAGTCTCTGATCACCTGTCTATTTGAGCTCAAGTTGGATTGCCTTTCAACTTTCAGTCATTCACCATGGTGACTGATCCTTGTCCCATCATGGAGACAGCCAAAATGTCCCCCCATCTTCCATGAAGCTACTCTTTCAAATTATCAGAGAGGAAATGTCAGCTTCCTACAGCCTCCCGCAATTAGGGGGAAAGCTTGAACTAAAGAGCATAAGGGGACCTGGTTCTGATAGGAGTCTACCAGGAGTCATTTCTGACACCGCTTCCAACCAAACAACACACATGCACACACACAGTGTCTGCGGTGTATAATGGGCCCAAAGCCCATAGTGGTTGCATGGTTATATGGTGTTACATGGTGTTACATGTTTATTACATAGTTACATGGTTACATGGGGTTAAATGAGCAAACATAAGAGATTTTCACTTGGAAGCTGTGAGGCATTGTGCAATGTACCACGTTCACTCAGATGTGTCCCCAAAATGGAACCAAAGATGGAACTTCTCATCGTGATGCCAGACACCATTTCCTCCTGGACACCTGAGGTGCTCCTCAGTCCAAAATTATATGTCTGTTGATCTTCATCCTTTGGCCTATGCTACAGTGCTGTAGATATTCGGTTTCTGTACATTGGGTGGCAAGGAATGGGGTGCACTTTGCCCTGAGAATCAACAGTGAAGACACTGTTCTCATACACTAAACCACTCTTTCTTTATGGGGTTAGTTCCCCAAACAAGTCATGGTACTTTTATTATATCCTTGCAATTCAGTGGTCAACATCGTTGGTGCAGTCTCTGCTCTCATGTATCCCACATGCTTATTTGGAGGAGGAGAGGGAAAAAATGAGAACAGAAAAAGAAGCCAAAATAAGCAAAACAGTCACATTTTGTGAATGGTACTAACAACACTATGCTGCATCCCAGAGGCTGTGACTCTAGAGAGGTTCCATCAGCAACACACACACACACACAGAGAGAGAGAGAGAGAGAGAGAGAGAGAGAGAGAGAGAGAGAGCAAAGCTCCTGGTCCCCACAACAGCTACTCCACTGTTCAAACAGTGACTTTACATAGGTTCCTGCTTAATGGGTGCAAGAATGTCCATCCTGTGATACACAGTCAAGGCCTGTGCCATCCCTGCAGATGAAGGGACTTCTCTAACATTCCAAACCGTGGGGTCCGTGTCCTAGTTTCATTCCTTTTCTATTTTTGTTCACCCTGTGTAAGTAGAGAAGCCAAAAGAGCAGGTGGATTAAAAATGCATGACTTCTCCCTCTGCCATGATTCCTCTCGCAATTTTTCTAGCAGACTTTGAGAATATCGCGTTTTTGAAGGAGTGTTTTCTTTGTTCCTTCATTTTCTAGGACTTTATAGCTTTCAAGGCTTTTTATCTTCTCCTTTATAATGTTTGAAGGCTTTGCTATCGGGCTTCTAACAACCTAACTCAGGCCC
Organism: Arvicola amphibius; assembly: GCF_903992535.2. NCBI lineage: Eukaryota > Metazoa > Chordata > Mammalia > Rodentia > Cricetidae > Arvicola > Arvicola amphibius. The sequence continues at coordinate 27,362,304 of NC_052057.2, read as the reverse complement.
CTTTGTTTACCTTGAAAGCGATTTCCTGTCGTCTCCCGGAGACTCCTCGGGTTATGACATTACCTTCCAACTTGGATTAGCTGCCAACATTTCCTTCTCCCTGGGCCCCTGACCCACAAAGGACACCCAGGTGTCCTAAGACCTGGTCACCAGTTACGTCGGCTTCCTTGTTCCACTTCAGAACCTGTTGACATTGGCAGCAGCCCCAGAAAGCAGCTGTTTCTTCAGAATCTCCACGCCACATCCTGTTTTGGTTTTCTTCGACTGCTTATACGATTTCCAACCCAAAGAGAGCAATAGCTGCTCTGCAGGCCACTTCCACGCCAGCAGGCAAGCCTGGAGACTCTGGTGGGGAAGCATTGAAGTAGGCAAAGTGTTCACCCAAAGTTTGCAGCTGGAAATGGCAGCTTTCCAAACTCTAGCTGAGCTGTCACTAGACAAAGGTAGAGAAGAGAATTGGTTCAGTGTCTCCAGCCATTCCCCAGGGCCATAGTGAACACAGACTATATCGTGATTTTCAGTTGAAGCATGGGTTTTCAATATTTCATCTTAGAGATTTTAAAAACATAGGGAGTCAGGCTGGGATGATGTCTCAGTCAGTAATATCTTTGCCACCAAGTATGAAGACCTGAGTTTGAACCCCAGAATTCCTGTAAAAAATACCATATATGTTGGTGTATGGCTATAATCCCAGAGCCTAACCTACTTGGATATCGGTGAGCTTCACAACAATAAGAGATGCAGTCTCTAAAAACCACACACACACACACATACACACACACACACACACACACAGAGAGAGAGAGAGAGAGAGAGAGAGAGAGAACCAAAAGAAATAAATAGGTAGGAATTACCATTATATATTAGACACACTGCTCAGCAAGTCATCAACACAACAAGATCTAGTTACCAGTTCACAGGAGAAACTTCATTTCCTCCACCACTGATCGCCTGAGTCACCACATATTATCACTTATACTGATCAGATAATAAATTGTTTCTTGCCTGCTACTGCTCCAGACCCTAGAGAAAAAATGGGATAATAAAGGCTTGGAACTCAATTTCGTTGAGATTATAATCAACAGCTATGTATAAGACAGAATGGCAGAGAGTGCTGGGACAGCAGAGAGAAGGGAACCAGGTTCTTAAACAGGGGTGGGAAGGATGCATTGGAGAAGCAGCGGGGAGGGATGAGAGTGGAGAGCAGTCTAAGGCGGAGAAGCAGAGGCAGGTCTCGTCATCACCTCAGCAATCGTCCACAGCTTCCTTTCATCTGCATCAAATTCCCACCAGTCCCCAAAAACCAGCATCCCCCAGACGGACCGGCACTGTCCAGCATCCGGGCATCTATTCCTGTTCTGTGTTGTGCAATGTTATTGACTGTGAATTTAATGATGGGGAGGTCCTGGTCTTTGTGATCTTAGTAGTCTTGCACACGAAGTAGGCAACATTTAAATGTCCCTTAAGGGACAGACTGTAGAGGAAATGAAGCGATGATGGCGAGCTTGGCACACAAGAATGATTCCAGACATACTTGGCATTCTTGAAGGAGGTAAAGAAGACAATGGTGCAAAAAGCAGAAAAACTAAATGAGAGCCTATCGTTGACATGCTTGCAGATGACCACATTGTGACACTCATGACTTCTCCGTGACTTCAGTCTGTATAAGACCTGCACAAGGTCAAGCCAACAAGATGAGTCAATATTCCAGCATGCCACACTCATTGGACTCCATGGGCTACAGAAAGGAGAGGCTACAACTTAAGTAAGAGCCCCCCCCAGGAAAAGGTGGAGTCTGTCTCCTCCTCTTACACGAATGGGCCTGTAACAATACGCTGTATGTGACAGACACTGTGCCAGTTTACAAGCCAGAATCCTGCCAAACTGGCGACTCCCACTGGCTGTCATTTGGAACACTCATTCCTGAAGCCTATTTGCCAGGCAGTGGATGCTCCAGCCACCTAAGGATAGACTACCTGAAAACAAACCAAGGCTCAAATCCAACACTGTATCCCAACTGACAGCCAACACCAACCTATTCATCAGGAGGAAGGCATCTTAGGAAGTGAATCTTGCAGGCCAAGGGAACCACCCCAGCCTCAGAGGACTAGAAGAGAGACAAGCAATCGTCCAATGAACTCCAACCAAATGGAAAGTTGTGAGTAATCAAATGACTGCTGCCATTGCAGGCTGTTAAATTTAAGGTGGTTTGCTAAGATGGCTTTGATGGGATGAAGAAAATAACTGTCACTTGCTAGTAGAGCACCTAACCTTATTTCCGAAAGAAAGAGCACTAAACAATGGGATCACTTAAGTCCAATTTCAAAAATCTAAAGTTTGTCTCGATTTTTCTATAGTCATAACGTGTCCGTGTGGCCAATTAGTAAACAAGCTACTTGCTACAGTTTGAACCACGAGATATTCCTCAAAGCCCATGTGCTAATAAAAGCTTAATCTTTGCTTATTTCTACAGAGTAGAAACTTGAGGGCACAGGGCTTAATTAGGAAGAAGTCAGGACACGGAAGGTCTGACCTTGAAAAGGATGGTGGGATCCCGGCCCCTCTGACTTTCTTTTGCTTTGCTTCCCAGCTCCCATAAGTTAAGCAGATTCCCATACCGCTTGTTCCTATTGAGACATACTGTCTTCAGCCAAAACTGGGAGTCAAAAATAAACCTTTATCTTTTTATGGTAATTTATTTGCAGTATGTGTTATAGCAGCAGAACACTAACACGGCATCCATCCTAAGTGAATTTTAAGCTGTGTGTCATGTTCAATTTGCATCCCACCAAAATCTCTGGGTGGGGCTAAGGAGGAACTGAGCCTTGGCCTTGGGCTTCAACCAAAGGCGCTTGCCTGCCATCTGTTTTGACATCCTGAGTTGTCCCTGGGAATTCATTTGAAAAGGATTTTGCAGCTGAAAAAATGTTTGAGAGGTGTTGCTCCACAGTATTAAGCCCAGGAAACCAAAGGCTATGTTTTCTGAGAGGAGGTCTGATTACATTCACGAACCCGTGGAGCAACTGCTTCGATTGTTCCTGGATTTCAGGCATAAGTTTCTACCATCCCTCATATGCTGGGCATTTTTACCTCTGCCTGGGATGCCTGGTACAGCAAATTGAACTCCTGAAGTTTCCAGAAGCTCCCTCTCTAAAGCCACAAAGCAGTGACACCTGCTTGGAGAAATTCCTCCCAGGAGTCGTGGATGACATTTCTGGGAAACATCCCAGAATGGCACATTGGAAATTAATAAGCGTACCAAGCAAATGGCTCCTGTGGAAGCTGCACCCTCTTGTTCATTCAGCAAAATTGTATTGTCAGTGTAATGACCTAGCTGTCTCCCTGGGCCACTACCACTGACTTCTGGAGCCATTTAACATTATTTCTTATAGGTCAACGCTTGCTTTAGACACTAGCATCCCATATATCCTCAGTCGGGGTTGAGTTACAGATATATAGGTCAGAAATGAGAGTGTTTGGGATTGCCAATGACCTTGGTTGGTCTGGTCTTCTTTATGACTACACATGACTCTCTTCTGTGACAGGTGCTTGCGTGCCTCCTCAGTGGTGAGCACGCAGCTCCAACCTCGCCCCCCCCCCAGCTCCAGCCTGGCTCCCCACCTCCATAAACAGCCTCATCCTTAGCCTTCAAGCCCACCACCCTGGACTCTTTCTTGTCATGCAACTTTGTGGGGATCCCGCCTTCCCGAGTCAGAGCATCTTGCTGTGGTCCTGATCTCACCCCGACATGCCTGTCTGATGGCATCTCACTAAAGAGCACCACCTATCAATCCTTGATGGTCCACCTCGATGTGAGGACTTCTCCAACCTGCCTGTGCTTTTCAGATATCACACGATACAGGGTAGACAGTTCCCACCCATTCAATCTGAGTCAGGCTTTCTCTGGGACTGCCCCAGGACAATAAATGTTAGTCTAGGGTATTGTTTCATTTCTGTTTTGGAGGGCTTTTTTTTAACAAAATACCACAAGCCGAGTGCCTACAACAATAAAAATTGGTGTCTTTGGCCTAGGACTAGTAGCTTGAAGCCCCAAATCAAGATCTCATTACTATCAATTCCTTCTGAAGGCCATAAGTGTCAAAATACTCTCTTGGCTCTCTGGATTTATTCCGTCATCTTCTTGGGTAGGCATGCTGTCTTCCCTCTCTGTGCCCATCTGTGTTACTCCTATTCTAAGGCCTCAGTGAATTAGTGCCCACCCTAATGACTTTGGTTTGGCTTAACTACCTCCGAGGAGATGGTGTCTAATCACAGCTATATTCTGGGGTGCACAGGTCAGGACTTGAGCGTACGAACTGGAAAGAACATGCTCAGCTCTTAGCAGATCCTGCCGGTCCCTCCAATCCACTGCCAGGCCTCAGGTACAAGTGTATCACCCAAGCTCTTGGTGCAAGAGCCCCCTTCTACATGAGAGACTGGGGGAACTCTGGGAGAAAAGCAACGTGGAAAGAAGACTGACATCACAGTGGTGAGCAGAAAGGGTGGGGTGTCTGGACATGTCTGCCATCACCTGCACATTCTTATTTCTTGAGGGGCGGGATGAGACCTCAACTGAAATGGAAAGAATTCTTTTTAGTTACATTTTATGAAGATGGGTGTTCTGCCTGCATGTTTGTATGTCTGTGCACCGTGTGCATGCCTGGTATCTGTGGTAGCCAGAAGAGGGTGTCAGATCCCCTGGGGCTTGAATTACAGATGATTGTGAGCCGCCATGTGGTTGCTGAGAATCAAAGCTAGGTGCTCTGTAAGAGCAATCAATACCCTTATGTAGGAGGAGGCCACCTGTTTGTTGTTTTTGTTTGTTTGTTTGTTTGTTTGTTTTTGTTCTGACTTCCCAGACCCGAAATAATCACAGAGAAATTGTATTAATTAAATCACTGATTGGCCCATTAGCTCTAGCTTCTTATTGGCTAACTCTTACATCTGAATTTAACCCATTTTTATTAATCTGTATATCACCACATGGCTGTGGCTTACCGGGTAAAGTTCCCAGTGTCTGTCTCCAGCAGCTCCATGGCTTCTCTCTAACTCTGCCTTCCTCCTCCCATGCTATAGGCCAAGACCGTTTCTTTATTCATTAACCAATAAAAGAAACATAGACAGAAGAACCTCCCATGCCACTCTTAACTGGCTGAGACATTTCTCCAGCCCCTCTCTCTGGATTTGTTTTTAGTTTAAGAGTGTGAATCAGTGCTGCTCCAGTGTCTGGCTCATAAAGAATAACCTTGTCCTTCCTTATTCCCTTCCCTGAACTAGCTAGTTGGGTACAGTGACAACTCAGGAAGCACGGTGGAGGGGGAGAGTTGGATATTTTAAAGGTCTGTTAATCAGCTACCTGTGACATAAGTAGATGTGTCTGGCAGAGTCAGAAACAACTGGCAAAAGCAGGAGCAGATAGTATGGCTCCATCTGACATCACAGGGCAGATCATGAGCACTCCTGAGATACATGTAGAGATGCTCAAACTTAATGGTAAAGGTGTGAGGCACAGGCATATTGATATCTGCAAAACACCACAGCTAGCAAGCATGTGCTGCCTTTAAATACATGTGCATTCGTGCCTAACTGGATAAGTAGGGCTATGAGAGTCAAAATTAAAAAGAGGAGTTCCACAATCCTAAAATGTTTAAAAGGAATGTTCCTGACTGATATCAACCACTGCCTACCACTTAAGTGCCCGGGGAAAAGCCAGAGGCCACTCTCCCGCCGCATTCCCTGGGAGTTGTCCATGTTATATTTTGAAGCAGGCTCTCTCATTGGCCTGGAGCTTACTGACTTGGCTAGGCTAGTGATTCATGGAGCCACAGGCTTCCTGCCCTCTCTCTCTCTCTCTCTCTCTCTCTCTCTCTCTCTCTCTCTCTCTCTCACCGAGATTTCAAGCACACACCACCATCCTGGCTTTTTCACCTGGGTTCTGGGGATCGAACTTCCTCTTCATGCTTGTCTTCGTGCTTGTATGGCAAGTTTCCTGCTGATAGAACCATCTCCCTGGCCCAGAAAAGTCATAATTTAATTAGCTCCTGTCAATACATTTTCTCCACTAACACCATGTAAGGGAAGGCAGACTTCAGCCTCTTGAACAACTGTAGGTTGTCGTTTTCCTTTAGGCAAAGGAATTGAGTATTTGCAAAGCCACAAAGAAAAACACTATTTTACTCACCTGGGCTATTATGACTTCATCAAGGAAGCGTGATCAAAGCCAGGGCCTCTGCGGTTAGCTTTGTCTGGGCAAATGAAATTCCCATAAGAGGAGGTCCATGAGCATCAAGAAAGAGCCAGAGAACCAAACAGTTGCCAGGCTCAGCTGTATCAAATGCTATCCTTCCATTGAGTCCCCTTGACTCCTAATTGTGCTCCATAGGAAAAGCCTGAACTGCTGGCAATGAATCCATCAACCAAGGTGGAAGGTTTCTGAAAACCTTATTTTTCTTCTTGGGAAGAACCTGAGAGAACCAAGGAGAGGAGGGAAACCGAGCCCAGAAATCCAGGGATAAGTTATACGTTTGTGAACCTTGGAAACAGTGTTAGCCTACTCAGATTCCAGCTGAGTGTCTGCGTTCTATTGGGTTTCTATCCAGCTTAGCTAGGGTGCCATGCTCTATGCTCGACTGCCTTCTAGAATGCTGTTGTTATATAATAGTTGACATATCCTGCCAGCTGCGGCAGCCGTTCCCCACAGAGGTTTCACATTAGCTTAATTTTCAAAGCTTTGCAAAAATTCTTTAGTTCAACAGAAGCGATACACCACAGAGGTAGGGAGCTTCGTCAAGGTGGTTCTTGACAGAGATGCGACCCGCCTGTGACTACATCCGGGAATGAACTAAAACCTGCGCAGCTGGGAACACCTGTGTGGGATTTTTGTTATCATTTTTTTGAGGTGGAAGACCCATCCTAAATCTGGGCCACAGCTCTGGGTGGCAGCTCATATCCAAGAAATGACGTCGAAGAAGAAAGCTTCTGCTGTTTGCCTGTTCGCTCTCATTCTCACTGCCGAGTTCAACCACCCTGTCCCAGAGGCACGCCCCCACTGGTGGTAGAACCTGCTTCTTCAAGGTTTCAGCGTAGACTGAAAGTCAGCAGCCCTCGAGGATATCCCTGGGATTCCAGCACCACACTGAGACTAGTAAAATACCCAGTGTCTGACTGAAGTACATCCTTCACCTCTCCTGCAAGAGACAGCCTTGTTGGACTAGTACAACCAGGGCCCGTAAATCACAGTCACAGATTCCCTTTTAATATATACTTTTCAATTCTATCTGTTCTGTTTCTCTAGAGAACCGGACTAATACACCATCTAACCGAGCTTGATCCCTGGAGCCCACATAAAGGGAGAAGGAGAGAACCAACTCCACAATTTTAATGCTCTGACCTCCATGTATGTCAAGTGACATGCACCTGCATGCATCCGCACATGCACACAAACACACACTCAGAAAGAGAGAGAGAGAGAGAGAGAGAGAGAGAGAGAGAGAGAGAGAAAGAGAGAGAGAGAGAGAATAATTTTTTCTGTTTGTTTTTTAAGATATGGTTTCTCTGTATATAACAGCCTTGGCTACCCAGGAACTTGCTCTGTAGACAATCCTGGCCTCGAACTCAGAGATCCTCCTGCCTCTGCCTTCCAAGTACTAGGATTAAAGGTGTGTGCCACCATTGCTTGGCTGATAATAACTTTGAAGAAGAAAGAAATTCTTCAGAGCCTTCCGTGCAGATCAGGGGGTAGAACCAGGTGCTCTCTCCCATGTGGTTATCCAAAGCACATACCCACCTCCCTCTTGTCACTTGGGATAGTCTGCTGTAGAGCTGGTCCATGCGCTGTCTTCCAGGATGCTCAGAGAGTGCACAGGGGCCCTGTCATCTTAATTATGAAGCAGACTGCTCCTTTAAAAGCTGCCTGTGGCTATTTCTGCTTTCTAGTTTGTACAACAGAATTTATCTTCAGGGGAGAACTGTTTCCCTCTCTCTCTCTCTTTTTAATTTGGGGAAAACACTAAAATATACTTTTTAATCTGCAGAGAAAATGCCCAAAGCCTAATATGAAAGAGAAAGATGGAACATCGTGAAGCCAGTGTTAACACAAAGAAAGCCCTTGGGTGGCCCAGAGCACTCCGAGGAAGACAGGCTCACCATCTTACTTAAAAAGTCCTCTTTCCCTAGGGAGAACGGAGCCTGAGGCTGTGGAAGAAACCACGGAAGAAGGGTAAGAATGAAAGAGAGTGGACCGCTGCCTTCAGATAGTCCCTGGCCAGGACTGGGACAGGCACCCTTGAAACAGCACTAGCCAGTGTTCACTGGGGCCTATTATTCTCACACAGTATTCACTAAAGCGCTGCTGTGGTCTGTCTGTCCACCCCACCTCACGACCACCCAGATGCTGGAGGAAGAAGCTTTGTTATGCTTTGGGACAAACCTGAGCACAAGGCACCAAAGCGCATGTGTGGGTAAATAGACAAGGTGAGGAGGGAGTTCACACCAGGGCAGCAGCGATGAAAGGTGGTGCTGGCAGGGGCAGGGGCACGCTCTCGGGATCCTAAGGGAACCTGAATTTCACAGTTTTTACAGCATAGAGGCACGCACCACTTTATTTGCTCAATAAAATACCCTGGAAGACTGGACACTGTGTCTATTTCAGTGACTCTGGGGAACCAAATCAAACCTTGAAAACTACAGGCAAGTTTTCGATCCCTAAAGCTATACCACAGTCTCCGGAGACTTTTTGTATCTTTGGGTTATATTTATCAGTTTAGCATTCTAGGCTAATCGAACATGCGCCAAAAATACTGAGTAAGTGATTGATTAAGCAACGAAATGGAATAAAGGAAGGGCTTTTTGTTTCAATGTGGTCTCAAGTCTATATTCTTCCTGGCAAGCTGCATCGTGCCGTGCTGTATTTCTTTCTTATACTTACTTTGCTCTTTTCAAGGCCTTCAGGAGATGGTGAAGATGCTAACTGCAAAGAGAACAACCCATCCTAACCCCTTAGTCCTGAAGGCAAGGTGCTGATCTTGGGGGAAAAAAACAGGGAGGAAAATTGACTAAGTGGCCTGAGCTATCTTAGACCTCATTTGGGGTCCCACGTCACACCTGTAACCACAACAGCACATTATGCTGGGAAGATCTTGTTCCAAGTTTTCACTGGTTGCTCCTGGTTTTCACTCTCTTGGCCTGTTAGATGCTCCAGAGAGGCTGCAGGTGACAAGGAACTTGGGAGCTAGTGGTCAGGAGACTCCTCCCACCGTACGGTGGCTCTGGGGGTCCAAGAAAGCAACAGGCCTGTACAAGCTTCCAGGCCAGAGGCGTCAGGAGCCTTCCGTTTCTGAGTGCTCATCTAACATGAAACCATTGGGCCCTCACATGCTCCACTCTCACAAAAGGAATCCAAAAATTCTTGCATTGCCCGCTCTGACCCCTACACACTTCCTCCTTCCTCGGCTCGCTTCTATTCTTCAGAAGTCATTGGCTTTTTGTCCTCTGAAGCGCGAGTTTTGCCCTTCTCCGTGGTGGCTGAGAAGGTAAGGTCACAGGAAATCCCAACACACACAGAGAAGCCCAGGTGTGCCCCACACTCGAGACGAAGGGCACAGACATCACTGCAGCGTGCCAGGGGCCGGCAAGCTGGCGCATGCCTGAGTTGCCAGTGAGCAGGCCTGCAGGCATGTAGAAGGCAGGCAGGCAACGGGGCACCCCTGGGAATTCTCAGCTCGCCTGTTTACTATTTTAAGTGCTTCTGCAAAAGAATATGAGAGGCAGAAAGGTCATGGCTGTGAGCTGCCCACGACTGCTCCTAGTGTAGGCTTGACAAGAACTGGGAAAAATTACAGAATTAATGATGAAGCAGGAGGGAGATCAAAAGCGAAAAGGAACAAGCCGAGATTGGGAAATGAATGTGTTCATGCGCTCCATCCAAAGGGGTGCAGAAGACAGGGGTCACAGGACACAGGACCGACACCACGGTACACACATCAGAGTGTTTTAATCATGGGGGACAAAACCAACAAAGCACAGGTGAGCTGTCAGGAAGAGGCTCACTGTTGGTTAAGAAATTATATTTAGACTCTGTGTTATTCAAATGAGCACTCCTGTCTCTAGGTACACAAAAGAAAAAAATTTGACTTTCTAATATGTTTGAAACTACAAGTCGGGTTTCCAAGACAGAAACACGAAAGTATCAGGTCCTGAATTGGGGATGTAGTTCAGAGAGTCTGACATGTGTGGAATCTAGGGGTTCAAGCCCTGAAACTGCATGAGGCAGGGGCGATAGCACACATCTGTAGTCCCAGCCCTTGGGGGAATGGAGACGGGAGAACCAGCAGTTCAAGGCCAGCCTGAGATATATAGTAACCCCACCTCAAGTAAACAACAACAACCACCATGCAAGCAGCCGCTCTCCCTGGAACCACATAAAGGTGGGAAGGGATAACAGATTCCACAAAGTCGCCCTCTGACCTCCACATGCTCTCTGTGGTGAGCATGCACAACACACACACACACACACACACACACTGACATATGCATGCAGCAATAATACCTAATATTTTAAGTAAGTTTGAATTCACATTATTCTTAACTATACATGTTGGGGACAGTGAAAATGATGCTCATTTTTAAGATATTATTTATCATCACAGTTCAAATGTAGCATTCTGGGCCTATTACAACATTCTTACAGACGCCTGGAGCACAAAACCCACTGCTAAAGAACTGCTGGGCTGAAGCAATGAGTCCCTTTCTTTTGTATATGAATTTCCATTAAGAAAAGCTAAAGGGGGGGGGGGCGAGAATGTAGCTGAGTTGGTAGCGAGCTTGCCTAGCTCATGCAAAACCCTCGGTTCCATCTCCAACAGTAAATATACCAGGGGTGGTGGCAGTCATGCCTGTTATTCCAGAATGTGGGAGGCACAGACTGAAGGATCAGAAGTCCAAGATCATGTTCTGCTCCCTAGCATGTTCAAGGCCAGACTGGGATACATGAAACTCTGTCTCGAAAACCAACTAAGACAGGAACTGGGAAGATGGCTCAGTGGTCAAGAGCAACCTTCATTCAAGTTCCCAACCCCCCATTTAAAAGCCAGGCGTGGCCACATGCTGCTGTAACCCTAGCACTGTGGCGGAGCAGAGGCAAAGGGATCATTTGGAGATTGCCAGCCAGGCAGCCTAGCTCTAGTATCGGTCTGAGGCCCCATTTGAAGGGACAAGGAAAGTGACAGAGCAGAGCATCTAATGCCTGCCTCCAGCTTGGCACATGCTGTGGCAGGTGTATCTGCACACACACACACACACACACACACACACACACAAGCATATACTGCTTAGACCAAATGCATGCACCACATGTCAGGCATTTGTGGGTGTGGGGTGTGGGGGTGTGAAAGATGAAAATGAGTAAGAATATGGTGAATTGTGAGGAAATGTTACAAAACAGGGAAACAGACCATCTAAATGCTATCAGTAAATTTATCTGCAGTGCCACTAATCAACTAAGGATTAGTAACTTATAAAGCCAATGTTTAGATTGGTTCTCTTTTTTGAGGAAAGAACAAATAAGACAGTACTCCAAATGGTTAGAAGGAAACAAAGTGGGATTTGTTTTCAAGGAAGGGTTGCTACTATTGCATAACCTTCAAAAGCAACACTGTTTCATTTCTCTTGCTAATAATACCTGCCAAACACAGACTCGGTACTGTTGGCTGAAGCATAGATATGCCAGAACAAACAGCCACTCAGAACAGGACTGGTGAAAAGTCTTGACAATCATGCAGAAGGGAAATTTCCATACCTTCAGAAGCATGTTCAGCATGGAGAGACGGGTCAGCCAGGAAAGCGCTTGTCACAAACGCTTGAAGACATGAGTGTGACTCCCCAAGAGCCACATAAAATGCTCGATGCAGGCCAGTGAGAGGCTCAGCAAGTAAAGGCACTTGATGCCAGAAGCAGTGACCTGAGTCCGATACCCGGGACCCACATGTGGAAAGAGAGAACCAACTCCTTCATATTTTCAGACTTCCACACGTAAGTCATGACATGAGTGAGCACACATACACACACATACACACACACACTTAACATGGAGTGAGTGCTCACATACACACACACACATACACTATGGCATGACTGACTGCTCACACACACACACACACACATATAGACACACATACACACACCGTGGCATGAGCGAGTGCTCACATATGTGTACACACACACACACAACTTTTCATCATGATGTACTAAAATCTCAGGGAAAACCAATTCTGAGTAAAGATTCATTTCCCATGCTTAAATCTCCTGAAAATTAATGATAGAAATCCAAACCCCAGCAACAGCTTTCACCGGCCACAATAAGACCCCTTTCCCTAAGTCTGAAACAAACAAACAACAACAAAAAAAGGTTATCTTTATGAGATTACCCCAAACTACCGGGTCCATGGTTCTGATACAAATCCAGGCTGATCATAGGCTAGGGACAGTACAAGCACCACCCTGTTCTGTGGAGACCTGGTGAGCCTCTGCCTCCCATGATTGGTTACAATGTGTACCCAGGAACGCAGCCTTGAGGAAGACACAGCAAGATTTCTCACCAGGGACTTGTTTACATTTCTACTGTCAGATCTAATAGGTTCTTATTGAATTAAATTCTTCTTCCCTCATTAGAGTCCTGATTGCCTGCCCTTGAGTGTGATGTGTTGGAATTCCCACAGGGTGTTAGACCCTTCTCCATCTTATATACTGCCCAGCGGGGATCAAGAACAAGGCTGAGCCAGAATTTGGGCCTAACCCTGAAATGACGTTATAAATACTGTTATGGCTTGTACCAGGCTTTTCCTTTTGAGCCATCAACCGGCTGCCAAATCATGACATGGAGACTTAATATTAGTTATGAACGCTCAGACTAGCTTAGCTCTTATTTCTTGCTGGCTCTCATAACTTAAATTATTCTTGCTCTCTTCATCTGTGTTTTGCCTCGGGGCTTTTCACCTTTCTTTCTGTATGTCCTACTTTCGTGCTTCTCATGTCTGGCTGGCTGGTGGCTGCCTGGCTTCTAGCCCCGGCTGTGTCCCTCTCTTTCTCCTTGGTTCTCTTCTCTTTCTACTCATGCCTAGCTCTCTCCTCCTGCTTATCCTCTCTGCCCACCAGCCCTGCCTATCCCTCTCTCTGCCTAGCTAATAGCCATTCAGCTCTTTATTAGAGCCATGGTGTGCCTTAAGCGGGCAAGGCGAAACAAATGCGACACATCTTTATGTCATTAACAGAGGCCACGTAAAGAAATGTAACACACCTTCACATAGTTAAAGTAATATTCCTCAACATAAGCAAATGTAACACATCTTTACATAGTAAAATATTCCACAACAATGACTTAAATGTGAAATGTGCCCCTTGGGTTTATATGTTTGAACACTTGGTTCCTTAGCAAACGACACTGTTTGGGAAGGTAATGGAACCTTCAGGAAATGGAGTCTTGCTGAAGGAGGTGTGTTATTGGGGGCGGACCTTCAGGTTTTACAGCCTGCCCCTGCTTCCTGTTCACCCTCTGCTTCATAGCTACTTCCGGGTGCCACGCTGGCCTCATGTGCCCGCCTTTTACACTTTTCTCACCCTGACAGAGTCTGTCCCTCCAAAACTCTAACTCAACATAAATGCTGTCTGCCCTGAGTTGCCTTTCTTGGGGTATTTTATCCCTGCAAGAGAAATAAAACTAGACCAAAGACCATTCAAGAATTGAGTTACCACTCTTCTGTCGTTGGCATGTTCTGTGCCATTGGCACCACTGTGACAACCCACAGTCATGCAGCCTCAGCAGGAAATGCGGCACTGCTGACCCTCCTACAGACTGTACCCACAGCGACGTACACAACCAAGATGGCCAGAGCCCACATACATGGACAGCGGTCTCACTGAGTCAGGGTTCTGAGGCAAGAATTCTTCCTACAAACACAATGGAAGGCACAGAAAGCACATGGACACCGAAGAGGGCAGATGGGTCTCTGCTCCATGAGAAGAGAGGTCTTTCGGAAGCAGGCTCGCACGCACTGAGCACTGGTCTGTGAAGCACATCTTACACCTTGTCTCATGTAATGATGACGGCTCAAAGGGGGGGGGGGTGCCTGCGCCTACTCCCCTGGTGGAAGAAACTGGGCTTTGGAGAAGAAATCTTCCACATTCCAAACATGACCCAGACCTCAGTCTGGTGACTTAGGCTTTTAATTCCTGCCTCTGGTGCCTTCTCTGGCACTGGGCAGAAGGTTCTCTACTCACCAAAAAATGGCAGACCAGGAAAATTGGAGACGTAGAAATGATCCTGCTTAGGAGAAAGGGAAGAACCCACAAGTAGAGATTCCAACATAAAGAGACCTCGGAGCTCAGATGCACTTCCCAGCTGAATCAACCGCAGGCATACATATGGGATTTGCTTTTTCCTCAGTGATTATGTGAATAAAGAAGGGTTTGCTACCTAATACCGTATGGCAAGACACAAACGCTAATGCCTTTACCTCTAGTTTCTAATAAAAAAGACAAAAGGCATCCAGAAAACCCTGATTGCAGGAGATGTTTAACTACCAGGTCACTGCATACTGAGTCTGCATCTCAACATTTCTTACATCTCTCCCAATTTCCCACAGTTCCCCAGCCTGGCTTTCTTACTGAATCAGGCCGGCCGGTGGTACCACACGCCTTTAACCCCAGCACTCGGGAGGCGGAGGCAAGAGGATCTCTGTGAGTTCCAAGGCCAGCCTAGTCTGCAGAGTGAGTTCTAGGACAGCCAGGGTTACACAGAGAAACCCTGTCTTGAAACACCAAAAAAAAAAAAAAAAAAAAAAAAAAAAAAAAAAAAACGAATGTTCTGTATACTGGAACCATGTTCTAAAGTAAGTCTTACAAAAACTAACTGACGGGGCAAACCTGCTCTCAACATGGGCACCTTCCAGCAGGCAGCCAAGGATGCCGACGGCCCTTGCTGAACTACCCAAACCTTACGGTAAGCCAATCTAATAAATCTGCTTTAATAACATACCTACATTCTTTTAGTTCTGTTCCTCTAGAGAACCCTGCCTAATACAGTCCGTGACATGAATAACAAGCTTTGCAATTAGATGTCAATCAGTCATGAGCTGTCTGTCTGCAGAGGAAATGCAAAAAGATCGCCTTGGGGTGGGAGGCCAGGAGAGAGGCCAGGATGCAGCGAGAGAACCACCTTCTCATTGCTATTTAATTTTTCTCCAAGAAACCTGAAATCAGTTGTATAGCAGACCTGAAAGAGCTCCTCTGTGGTTAGCGAACAGTTAGCCTAGGGAGAGTAGCGTGTAAGTACAGCGTGTGTTTGTTAATATGTTTTATCCATATAATTGAAGCCCAACAGGAGACAGGGAAACAATTCGTCTTAAGACCCGCTACCGTCTGGTCATCTGCTTCATTGGCTGTTTTCAACCATGCCCCTTCCAGAAAGTCAAACGGTATAACCAGATATTTTCTCTTGACCTCTCCTTTCTTATTCCCAGTCTTGTGTTCTTCATCCTCAGCATCCCAGCCCTCCTGGACAACCCATCTGTACATTGTCTCCAGATGGATCCTTCTATTTTTTCCACTTCCCTCTCATCCCAGGATGCCTTCTATTCTAACATCACTCCTTTTCCCCCACCACTCGCAGGCTCACAGTTTGGTACCCAAGCTGCTTTCTCGTCACTGGCATCTAGCCCCGAATCCCACTCTGCCACAGGAGTTAGTGCTAAGACAGGCAGTAAATGAGCTCTTTACGAATCAAGCTTAATTTAAAGACCCATCCCTGTGAGCCGCATTTCTGCAGACATTTCTCAAGGCATTAGCAACCAGGCTGTATGTGCTTGCTTGTACAACAGCAGATTGGCCCCTGTTCCTGTCACTCCGAGCACTCAATGGTCCGCCTCAAATTAACTAGCAAGGTAAAGCAAAGGAGCCAGAGAGAGATTATTCAGACTTAGGCTTTTGTTTGCGGTTGCTTTTGTTTTCTCCTTGTTTGGTTGTGAAATCCAGGATGTGCAGAGCACAGAGCTAAATATGTATGTGATGGTGGCAGCAGAAGGGTGGGTGGGTGGGCTTGAGGGGGGGGTGAATATTGGAAAACGAGGGCCACGTAGCTGTGATTCCATCACTTGGTTTGAATGGGGAGAATGGTGGTAGCTAAGTCTTTTATTCTTATTCCTGTGGTACTCCACAGCCTATGCCTTCCATACACATGTGTGCACATGTACATGCATGAAGGTTCAAGTACATGCATGCGTGCATGTGTATGTATGTACGTGTGTGTATGTGCACTCTGCTAGGTTTTGTTGTTGTTTTTTTCAAAGCACTTTTAAAAATTGATTTATTGACTATACATTTTTCTCTGCTCCCCTCCCTGCTTCTTCCCTCCCCTTCAACCTTCTCCCATGGTCCTCATGCTCCCAATTTACTCAGGAGATATTGTCTTTTTCTACTTCTCATGTACATAAGATCCATGTATGTCTCTTTTAGGGTCCTCATTGTTGTCTAGGTTCTCTGGGATTGTGAATTGTAGGCTGGTTTTCCTTTGCTTTATGTCTAAAAGCCACTTATGAGTAAGTACATATGATATTTGTCTTTCTGGGTCTCTGTTACCTCACTCAATATGATGTTTTCTAGATCTACCCATTGCCTACAAATTTCAAGATGTCATTATTTTTTCTGCTGTGTAGTACTCCATTAACTTCTACATCTCATAAACACTTTTAGTAATGTAGCAGGATACAAGATTAACTCAAAAGAATCAGCAGCCTTCCTGTACATAGATGATAAATGGGCTGAGAAAGAAATCAGAGAATCAGCACCCTTCCCAATAGCCACAAATAGCATAAAATATCTCAAAGTAACTCTAACCAAACAGGTGGAAGACTTGTAGGACAAGAACTTTAAATCTTTGAAGAAAGAAATTGAAGACGACACCAGACAGTGGAAAGATCTCCCATGCTCTTAAGTAGGTAGAATTAACATAGTAAAAATGGCAATCTTACCAAAAGCAATCTACAGATTCCATGCAATGCCCAGCAAAATTCTTTGCAGACCTTGAAAGAACAGTACTCGACTTCATATGGAAAAGCAAAAAACCCAGGAGAGCCAAAACAATCCTGTACAATAAAGGAACTTCTGGAGGCATCACAATCCCTGACTTCAAACTCTACTACGGAGCTACAGTGCTGAAAACAGCCTGGTATTGGCATAAGAACAGACAGGAGGACCAATGGAACTGAATCAAAGACCTAGATATTAATCCACACCTACGAACACCTGACTTTTGACAAAGAAGCAAAAAATACAAAATAGAGAAAAGAAAGCATATTCAACCGATGGTGCTGGCATAACTGGATATCAACATGTAGAAAAATGAAAACAGACCCATATCTATCACCATGCCCGTTTGTATTTTACCTGGGTTCTGGAGATCAATGTCTTTTTCTCCTTGTGTATAGGTTAAAGCACAATTTGCTTTATAAGGCTAGTTTAAAGAGCTGGTTGTCAAAGACCTGGTTTTGTATGTGCATCGAGTCTCCAATCAACTTTGAAACACGTTGCCAAAAAGGGCCAGGCAGTACCGCACTCAGTGGCAACATCACAGCAGGTGGTCCAGTACCAGGCAGTGCATCATTCAATCAGGGACGGTATCACAGTAAATGGTCCAGTACATTACTAAGGTACTAGGCCTACCTGACACTGCATTTGGGGAGAGTGCATTTTTTCACTGGAATCAAATTCATTTCTTGACTGAGACCCTAAGGCCTCCTAACATAATAAGGAAAATCCCATTCTCCAGTCCTTTCTCATAAGGTGTATCATAATGAAGATGCATCTTCTGAGTATTGAGGATGAGGGTGAGGGTGAGGGGGTCCTTTGTGTAACAGCACAACAACCAAGCCCCACACACACATCAGCATCTCCCCCGGACATTATGGGTACAGCCCAATCTTACACTGCCCAATAGAGTATCCACTGACCATAGATAACTGTCGAACTTTACATTAATTCAAATTAAAAATTCAGTTCCTTAATTGCACTTGCCACGGTTCAGGTGCTAATAGCCACATTTGGTCACTGCCTACCGTGTTGGACACAGCAGACAATGACACCTCAGCCATCACAGGAGACTCTCCACACTACCCACCTCTAATGTATTCCAGAGTAATGGGGCTCCCTGACCTGTAGCTTCAAGGGGGAGCCATTCTTAAGGCAAAGGGGAGAGCCTTACAAAGCCCTGTGTCAGAGAAAGAGAATCCACGTGGCCCTAGAGAAGCAGCCAGGCGTCCCACAGTTCCTAACGGAAGCATTGAGAGGAGATGCCAAACATTGGAGCATCTCCTTCCAAAAACGGATGGATGCCTCCTCCCCTCCCTGCCTGAGGGCTCACCAGGGAGTTACAAGGAGAGGAGTGAGTTCCTCCTACAAATTACAATGCAGGAGAGGTCAGTCCTAGCACCCAGGGCCTGGGAAGTCAGGAGCGCCAACATGATTACATAATTGAACTGTCTCACCTCACCTAGTCAAGCTAGATTCCAAGGTGGGTAATTAATCTTCCTGATGCCTGTTAGTCCCTGCCCAGTTCATGTTTCTGCCCCTGCTCAAAGTCAAGTTTCCCAACCTAGAAGGGAAGAAAAGCGGGGAGAAAGACCAAGTAGGAAAACCTCCACGCAGAGGGGCACCTTAAATCTGGTCTACAGAAATCCATGCACAAGGTTGGGATTAACGTGTAATTGTATGTAAATGTGTATGCAAACATAAGAGAAACAAAAATAACTTCTCTTTCAAGACTCTCTCAGTCACTGTGACTCTGCAAGCCCAGAGAAAAAACAGTGCCTGAAACCGGAAGAAAGCCAAGTGGATGTAACCATCCTTGTGTGGCCTACGTTAGTCAAGAGCAAAGCCGAGCTGGGAGACGGGCATGCTTAGAGCCGCCTGTGTGTGGAAATGAATTCATCCACTCCGCAAATACTCTGAACAGCTGACAGCAGGTAGTTCCGGTGCTGAGCCGGGATCTACCCCTGAGCAAGGGATACCACGGTGTAGCTTGAGTTTCTCGGGTCAAGGACCTGACTTGTTCTCAGTGTGACACGGGGATCCATTTCAAAGATGCAAAAGTGTTAGCCTATT
Organism: Arvicola amphibius; assembly: GCF_903992535.2. Classification (NCBI taxonomy): domain Eukaryota; kingdom Metazoa; phylum Chordata; class Mammalia; order Rodentia; family Cricetidae; genus Arvicola; species Arvicola amphibius. Next base: position 27,343,158 of record NC_052057.2, on the reverse strand, counting down.
TTCGTTCCGTATTGCTTCCTGAAGAGCGTAGTTTAACTCCTCTGAAAGTGTATCCGCCAGGACGCCTCATCGAAACTGCTATCCCTAGGGAAGGGCCGGAACCGTGAAAACTCATGAAGCTAGTTTTGCACCAAGTAACTCTCCAGCCAAGCTCAACTCACTTCCGCTGAGCCTCACACACTGACCGGCCACACCAAGGGGCAACCCACAGAAGGTCTGGCCCTACCTTGAAGTAAGCAGCACGGGAGAGCAGGTCCTTGGCAGTAACACAAGGACGATGGTCTGAGAGAGGCAAGGCAAGCAAACAGCAGAAAGTATAGAAAGTCATCTCACTGCGCACCCACCACCACCCCTAAGCACGTGTTTACGAACTGACGTGATATGGCCCAGAGAGTCTTAATACTACAATATTAAATTCCGAACACAGGAGAAGAAAAGACGGCACATTATAACAAAGACAGCTTGGGTTCTGTGCTGTTGGTTTTCTGGTGCTTGTTAATGTTCTGGGTTTTTCAGCGTTGCTCACATAGATGGTATGTTCCTTTAAAGGGCTGCCTTCCTGAGAGACTGTTTTCCAACCGAAGTGCAATGCTGCCCCCTGGTGTCCGAATGCCATGAGCGCGCACGCCGAAACCCAGCCTCCGCAAAGCCGACTCCGGTTCTACCCTGATTTCATTTTGCCATTTTTCCATCTTCCAAAGTGCAACTATTTCATCTTTAAAGATCCGCCGCTCGGGGGTATTTTCTGGCTTACACGCTAATCAACACGTTATTTTCTCCTTTAACAGGAACCGTGTTCTGGTTACTTAACGAGGGGGAGTGGTGGCTATGTGGCGGCTTTTCCCCCTTTTTGCCTTATAAATTAAGTGATCTCCCCGGAGAAGCTCAGAAATCAGGCCTATTCCATGTAACCTTTAGAATCCTGCCTGCGATTCTCGCTGGGGAGACGTTCGCTGAGAGCGCCAGCTCTAGCAGCTCAATGCCTGGGGTCTGACAGACATCCCACTCCCAGACAAATGTATTTGATTTCAGTTCATCCTTCAATTCTTGGACCGGGGAATAAAATGAAACCGAAAGCTCTGAAAATTGCAATGCAGGTGAAACACAGGGCTACGGAAAGGCTCCTTCCCCGGTTCCATGAAAATAAAACGCCCAGCTTAGAGAAAAGCAGGCTGGATGAATGTACCGAGAGGGACAAATGGAAGGCTCAAGGGACAACTGGCCTCGCGACTCCTCTGAATCCAGCCACCCACCTTCCCCTGTATTAATAACCTGAGAATCTGTGGAAATGCACTGGGGGGGGGGGCTTCCAGAGCTACTGAATACTAAATTCTGCACACAGGCCTTATAAGCCTGCCCTTTCACCGAGGTCCCCCACGACTTACTGCACACAAAACTTTGAAAGCCAGTGAGCAATATTTAATAAGATTTTTAATCTCCATTAAGAAGGTATTGTTGTTAGGGATTGTCAAATATTGCAAAGCTACAGACTACACACACACACATGCGTGCACCATTGCTTTCATTTGATTTTTCTATCAAATTAAAAGGATATTACCCAGCATCCCAGGGACCCAAACACTGATAGCCAGCAACCAAAGTCATGATCGACACCTGGTAATTGCTGATGATAATTTCTAATGGAATTTGCAAAGCCAATGATAATCCTTTTAAAAGTCCATCAGTGAGAAACAAACTAATTCATTCTGTGGAAACAGTCACCGGATCTGAGGGATAAGGGAACCTGGAGATATCTGCAGAGCATTTGTGCCTTGAAAGAAAGGGACCTAATCAAAAATAGGCAAGGAAAGGGAAAGAGAGATGGGAAAGGGGGGAGGGGAAAGAGAGGGAGGAGGAGAAAGGAGACAAGGGAGGAGTGAGGGGGGATTTGAACTGAAGGATCTTCCCCTTTTGCTGCTCCCCTCCCCCTCAGGCAGTCACTGTCTGCCTGTATCATCCTTCTACAGCCGCTTGTCACTGGGTCCGGTTCCAGGCCACGGTGAAAACTGAGTGAATCTTCCATCTTGCCAAGCCCAGATGCCATGCCAGCCCAGCCAGCTGCCTGTGCACAGGCTAGCACGGTTAAGCGCTGCCGGGCCCAACAGGTTGGATCTCACTGCTCCCCTTTCTGGCCCGACTGAACCACAGGAGGCGTGAGCACAGAATGGAAAAGGTCCTGTTTTTGCCTGAAGGGCATCGCGTGGCCAAGACGTTGACAGAGAGGGTCTGTTACTTCTCTATCCATCCACGCTGCCAAGTGTCAGCAGTGGGATGTACAAAAGGAAAAGAGGGGAGCAGATTGAAAACGTTTCACACCCGTGCAGAGATGAGGCACCCCTGCTTCTCCAGGCTGAGATCCCCAGAGAAAGCCACCTTGAGAAGCCTTCCTCCTGCCTCCCCACCTGGAGAACAGGCTACAGTGGAAATCAAAACCTGCCCAACCATCAAGAAAGACAGAGAGCAACCACTGCAGGGAGCGGTCTTGGAAGCATGGACAGGGCTAGCAGAAGGGCTTTTTGTTTTGTTCTGGGGACAGATACTTGAACCATGTCAAGTGCATTTGTTCTGGAAGAGAAATCGAATATCACAGGGCATCCTTTAACTTGATATAGAATTTCAATACATCTCTGAAAGTGGGCTTTACGTCACCACCACCCACTGACAGCACAGAGACCGTGGCCGAGAATTCACCTGCGAGATGGACACTTGCTGTTTACGGCCTTCTGCAAAGAAACGAAAATTGCAAATTTAATGACAAAATGGCTTTGAAGAGAGGTTTTTTTTTTAATGAATCATGATAAATATAAATCAGTCCAAGTGTCCTCACAGAGGACAGGGTTAGAGTTTTCCTGAATCAGATCATTTCTTCGTCAATTCCTTTCCGTTCGTGTCCGGTTCGTGTCGTCTTGAAATCCACCCCGTTTCTCACCTCCCTTTCTCCCTGTGGGTAGCTCACAACTTCCGGTCCACATGAGATAAATCACAAGGAGCATAGTTAAGCACATAGTCATTTTCAAGTCTGTATAGGATCAAAAAACAACTGTTTTGGGGTCAGGGAGGGACCCTACGGTGTGTTGGGATTACTTATTTAGAGCAAGATTTTCCTTTCTTTCCTATAACTGAAATCATCGCTCCCCCTCCCCCAGGCTATTTCCACCCTAACCCTGGGAACCTGTGAAGAAGTTCTCCACACAGCAGAGGAGACTTCCGCGGATGCGGTTAAGTTAAAGACTGACGTGGTCAGGGTATCCTGGAGGACCCAAAGACGTCTGCTAATCCCAGGGTGCTTCTCAGGCAGAGGCAGGAGAGTCTGAACAGGAGATGTTTCAGGAGGAAATAGGCTGGGGTGATGCAATTGTTGGGTTTCCTGATGGGAGGAGAATGCCCATCCAGGGGACGTGAGAGCCTTCTAGAAGCTGGGAAGGCAACAGAGATGATCAGCCTCTACAGTGACCATTGCCTTCTAGAGTTTCCATTGCAAGGTTGCCCTATGACAGTGTAAGACCAATTTTAGATTTTTTTTAAAGGTTTTGTTTTCTTTTTAATTATATTTATGTGGATGAAGGGAATGGGCACATAAGCATGACACCTTCGGAAGGCCAGAGGAGTCTTGATCCCCTGGAACTAGAATTATGCTGTTATGAACTGACATGTGGGTGCTGGGAACTGAACTCGGGTCTTCTGCAAAAGCAGTATGTGCTCTTAACCACTGAGCCATCTCTCTAGTCCTCTAGGACCCATTTTGGACCTCAGAGTCCCAGAGATATAAAATATGAAGCCTGTGTTCCTCTAAGCTGCTAAGTTGGAGAGGGGCTGAACACTGCAGTCAGTAGGAAAATAACAGTCTCCGTGTCCTCTCTGGAGAGAACTAGCAACATTTGGTGTTTTTCAAGAAGTGACAATCTACCAGACACTCAGAGTCAGCGAAATTCCGGGGTATGATTAGAATCGGACACACTTTATAGCTATGAGTGCTGAGCACTAGAGAAAGGACAAATAACACTAGCCATATCCTCTTAGAGGACACATATTAAGGATTCATCACAAAGTATACCAGAATAAGTGAGCTATATTGTAGAAGATGACTGGCGATGATCTTAATTGCTTCTAATATCTTTGGAGCTCATGATTTAACAAATCATAGACAACCTGACACAGAAACGATGAATATGAAGGATTGTTCCACTAAGTGGATTTCATGACCTGCATATCTACCAGATGGACCAGGACATTTTTGCATATGTGTGTGTGTGTATGTATGTGTCTGTGTGTGTCTGTGTGTGTGCGTGCATACACACATATCTAAGGGGAACATGGTGTGTGCATACACACATACAAATGGGAGACATGGAACGTGCATGCACACATACATATGAGGGACATGGTGTGTGTGTACACACATATCGTGGGGTACATGGTGTGTGCATACACACACACACACACACACACACACACACACGCACACACACACCTATGGGGACATGTTACATCCCAATCACAGAAGGCCATGGGAAATATAAAGGTTTGAAAAAGCCTTTGTAGGACATGACTTCCATCCCTCAAGAGAATAAGCCAAGCAGAATATGAATTGCAATAGGAAATCATGCCTTTGAACTGACCTCTGAGTGCTGTCTCTTTCTGACTAGCTCAGCAAAGAGGCTGGAGCAGAACAGTCCCCAAGAGTAGGGACATGGAAGACCTTCTCTTTTATAATCAAGACCCTGGACACTCCACGGATACAGAAGTCCTTATCTGATATTTAGAAATAGAAAATGCTGGGTGTGGTAACTCAGGCCTCTAGTCCCAACACTTGGGAGGCAGAGGCAGGTGGATCTCTGAACTCAAGGACAGTCTGGTCTTCAGAGCAAGTACCAGGACAGCCACTTTCCAGTGTTAATCACTTGAGACAGAGTTTCTCACTGAGTCTGGGATAGGATGACAGCCTGCAAGTCCCCGGGAATCCTCCTGTCTCTGCTCTCTCCCAGCAGTAGCTCCAAGAGTGCTTTGTCCTTTATGTGGGTGCAGGGGATTTGAACTCAGGTCCCCATGCTTGCTCAGTAAGTGCTCTGACTCACAGAGGTATCTCACTCCAGTAACGGCTTTTTTAAAAAATAATTTGGCTTTGTCCAAACCCCACTGAAACAACCGAAATCTCAGAGAGGCTTTTCTTTCGGTGTTTAAGGTTTGCCTCCCAAAAGAGTTTGAGTCTTGTTTTTCTCTTCCATGTTGCTTCCTTGTGTTTTAAATTAACTGTGTCTTGAGAGCTGGCCAGCAGTAATAAGAGTGTTTGGAAGGGAGAGAAGGTGGAAAATGAAGAGACAGGGAGAGACTCGCCCAGGCAATCAGAAAAACAAATCATCCATCCTCCTGGCTAGGGTTGAGAGCAAACGAGAAGCCCACGCAGCACAGTTGGTGCAGCAGGAACTGCGGCTTTGAGCTGTAGCAACCGAGGGACTTCTAAAGTCTCTGCCGCAGTAAGCACGCAAGATGAGGCTGTGTCCTCTCCAGAATAAATAGGGAGAAATTGCTGGCAATCATCCCTAATGGGTTGTCAGTTTCCTGACAATGGGCTCGGCAATTAGTTTGTCAATTCTTAACTAAATGTAACAATAATGATAATCTCCTGAGAAGCCTTTGCTCGGCCTGGCAGCCTTTCACCTGAGGCCAGGAAGCGAACGCCACTGGCTTGTGCGTATTTCTCATGCCCACTGCTGACCCCAGCATTAATCCAGCGCAGTCACTCTCTGAGAAGGATTCCACAGGACAGCCTGGCTGTTCACCCTTTCCTCTCCTGGATACCCAACCTTTCCCCCAGAGGAGACCTTTCCCTCTGCCCCGTACATGTGGCCTGGGCTAAGTCCAAGATGAGTCTTTAAAATATTTGACCTCTGATCTCTGGATAGGAAATTAATTTCTAGAAGTAGGTGCTGCATCTGCCAAAACCACAGTTGCATGTTGCTCCCCAATCATCTAACTGTAGCAGACATAGCCTGCGGCCTGCACTGGGGAGGGTATACAAGCCCCCGTGGGACCTGGCTCCAGGATCACCCAAGAGGGGAAGGCTGGGAGGGGAAATGGTAAGAAAAGGATCCAAACATCCCCTGAAGTACAAGGCCTGGTGCCACGGACCTGACCAGAGATGAGTTTCCTGGCTGGCCCTAGCCCTGATGCTTCCAGCGAATGCCATCAATGTATTGTGTTCTTCCATTCCTGAGAAAAAAAATCAGGCCAGACCCTATTACTGCCATTCCTCAGCGCCCTTCAGAGAAAATGCTCCGTGATTTCAGACCCAGGAACCATGTTATTAAGATTTCCACTCAACAGCGCTACATTCTGTCTAAGGCTTGAGGTATTTTGCCAGTCCCTAGCCACCTGCTCACCATGATGGACACAGGCAATGGGGAGGAGGGATAGACAGAGTACCCCTGCCAAGGATGCATGGTGACTTAGCGAGCTGCAAAGCAAATTCCTCCTCCTGAAGCTTGAACGTGAGCTTGCTGCACTGAAAAGCTAGGAGGCCTTGCCTGTTTCTACCCACAGCCTGCTCGTCTATCCTCAGGCCAAGGGCCCTGGAATGAGAAAAACGAAAAGAGCTTTCTTTATCCTCAGCCCAGTGACAACACACAGGTACGCAGTTCTCAGGGACCCTTCTCTGGCACCTCAGTGAAAACCACAAATCTCCTTATTCAGAATCCAGTCTTCATGCCATGTGTTACATAAACCCCATTGCCGTGGCAAGGGAACATATATGTTTCATCCCAACATCTACCCCAGTATTCAACGCTCCAGTCACATTCCATCCAATTAATTGCCAAGTTTATTAACTGCAATCAGCGTGATGATGATGGTGGACAAGTGTGATGAACCCATTTTACAGATGAGACACTTAAGTCTCCCTGAGAGGTGTAATGGTTTTCCCAAGGTCCTGCAGCTGCGTAGCTAGGAGCTCAAAGCCCTAGGACTCTAATACCCTTAAATCTCCCTTCCCCAGTTCCACTTCATCCAAAGAAGTTGTCTACCTCTCCTTGAGGCTGCCTGCCATTTCCCTCACCATTGCCGTAATTTTCTGTGGGCCCTCGGGTTGATTTATACAATAGTTCATCTTCATACAAGTTATGTGTTTCCCTGTGCAGAAAGAAAATGAAGATGAAAAGAAGAAAGGAGATAGGCAGGGAAGGGAACATGGGGAGAAATGTGTGAGCAGCACAACCTTGAGAAAGCAAAAGCCAAATCAATGGACTCAAGGCAGCACGGTCCAGGGAGAGTGTGCATCTTGCCTGTCTCCAGAGAGGGGGAGCTGGATGTGTGGGCTTCAAGCCCAGGCTCAGCCTGCTGGGTTTTGCCACTCCCAGATGATGCTACAGACCACCCTATAGGGCTCCTGCCACAGATGCTGCGCAGAAGCTGGAAGAAAGGCCTGACTCTCGAGAGCTGCATCCCCTGCACTGCAGCAAGCCTGGGGGGACCAGACCGATACATTCCCACCCGTTCTGTTCACAGCACCCCAAACCTTCAGTAGTTCTCACCTACAAGCAGCTAGAAAAAGGCAGCCCAGCAAAGATAAGGACTATCCAGTTCAGAGAAAAGCAGTGTGTGTGTGTGTGTGTGCGTGTGCGTGTGCGTGCGTGTGTGCGTGTGCATGTGTGTGTGTGGTGTGTGAGAGAGAGAGCATTATGTGTGCATGCAAGTATGTCGCATGTGTGTGTATGCACGTGCATGTGTGTATGTATGTTGTGTGTGTGACTGTGTATATGACTCTGTGGGTGTGACTCTGTGTGACTAACTCTGTGTGTGACTGTGTGTGTGACTCTGTGTGTAACTCTGTGTGTGTGACTCTGTGTATATGACTCTGTGGGTGAGACTCTGTGTGCCTCTGTGTGTAACTCTGTGTGTGTGACTCTGTGTATATGACTGTGTATAACCATGTGTGTAACTCTGTGTGTGACTGTATGTGACTGTGTGTGTGTGACTGTGTGTGTGAGACTATGTATGTGACTGTGTGTATGTGTGACTGTGTGTATGACTCTGTGTGTGACTCTGTGTGTGTGCATGTGCACACATGTGCTTGTGCACGTAGAGAACAGAGACCAGCCTGGGGTTTCAAGAGTCTTCCACCATCTGTTTAGATGGTCTCGCTGGCCCGGGGCACACTGTTAGGCTAGGCTGGCTGACCCAGGAGTCCTGGGAACGAACCTGTCCTGCCTCCTCACACTGAAGTGGGGGTTACACTACACCCAGCTTTCTGTTAACATAGGTTCTGGGAGATTGGACTTGGGTCTGATGGCTGCATACACTCTACCAGCTGTGCCCAGACTGTGCCAACTGAACCATCTATCTGTCTGTCCATAGGCACGCCTGAAATGTTGAGAGGAAGGTTTTACTCTTTAGCCCACTAGATGGTTTCCCATAAGCCCTGGTGGGCACATGATCACCAGTACTTTAGCAGAGGGCATCTCCAGGATCAGACACAGATAAAATCAATTCTCCATCCTCTCCAGTTCCTGTGTCTCCACGAATACAATCACCTTCTCAAAGCTCTTTACGTCACCCAGTCTGGGGTGCCCCAGCCAGCTCAAGAGGGAGCAGAGACAGCAGGACTTTTGGGATACAAGGAGAAACAGAGGTCTCTAGTTATCAAGACTGTCACCACAGCAAGGGAGGATTTCCAAAGCACGAACATCCACCACTGAAGCAAACCAGAACGGCTTCTGTGCTGAATGCCCTTGTCCCTGCTTTAACAAAAGTGGGCCCATCCCTCGGCCCACATTATGCAGGGGAGAAAAAAAGATTTATATAAAAGATCACCTATTTGCCACTTCTTTATTCTATTACAGGCAGGAGCAGAGGCTGCACCCACAAGGACCCTTTCCTATGAGGGATTATATATCATGCCATAGAAATACATAAAAGACAAATTATCCTGAGATCATCACGCTTCCATTGACCTGTTCAAGGTTTAAAGCCAGCTGCAATTAGATGCCATGGCCACAGATCTGCAGGCAGCTTAAATCACCAGCAACACGCTTTAATCCTACAGAAACAGCCCTGGGGCGGATGCTATGGGTATCTAAGTTGGGATTCTGTGGATCTGGTTCTGATTTGTGGGAGGTTAGTAGAATCTGCTTTTGTTAGCGAGGTCCTCCTCAACTTCTGAGGTATTTACAATTTGATATCTAATTCAGGCTTAAAACACTCATGAAAATTAACCACATTGCTTTTAAAAGCACAACCAGGGAGACGGATGGAGAGGGAAAGCAGTGTGATGTGTTAAAATCTTAGCACTCTCCCACATTCTCCAGCAAGCTCTCCCAGCTGCTGGGGCTGAGGCATCTCACTGCTGCTAATGCGCCCACCCTTAGGTAGGGCCTGCCTGTCTGACATGGGAACAGATTAGGAAATATATTTTACTGCCTATTGTAATAGAAGAAATTGAAAATCTATCCATAAGGGGAGCGTATAGGTTTTATTTATTTTAACCCTTAGAAAGCTTACAAGACAACTGATGGCAAAGATCTCAGGGCGTGGTAGAAATGGCTACCATGCTAGTGATTACCACGCCTCCCCCCCTTCAATAACACGTGCTCCCTTATGAAGTGCTCCCTATATGCCTAGCATTGCTGTGAGCACTCTACATCACCCTTCACAACTACCGGATGAGCTGCTAGGAGCACAGGTTAGCCCCCAAGCCATGCAGCTAACACTGGGTAACCCCCAGAGTTTGAACCCCTCACCCTTTACCCATCTGATAAGTTGCTTGCTTTATACTGATAATTCTGAGGGGGGGGGAGACCCAATAGATCATGATAACCATGTCCCTTGAATATTAACTATGCTTTAAATGCCTTAATATATGAGTTTAATTTAAAAAAAAAATCAGCTAGGTGAATTCCGAGCTATAACATAAAAGATGGATCTGTCCAAACACTCAAGAAATATGGCTGCAGAGTTTTAAAAGGAAAGAAGAACTGCCTGTTCAGAGCACAAGGATGTGAGCGTGCTCCTCCACCCAGACAGGTCCACGTTCTGTCTTCAAAGAACACAGATCCTTGCTGGCCAGAGATCTAATTTCTTCACAGTACCAGAGTGAACCTAACCCCATCCAGGGACAGGAGAGAAAAAAAACAGTGGTGGACAAGCCCACAATCCCATGGTATTCATCTCCCATGAAAATCAGGTCTGCCAAATGGTCCATAACAGAACACTGTCTGTCTCAGTGTTTCTTTCCCAAGGCTGATTTTCTCTGAGGTCAGTGTAGTACCTGAAGGGCAATGTTGAACGTAAAATCAGAATGTATGTGAGATGTGGGTTAATGGCTTCTGGGGGCAGCTCATCCACAAATCTACTTCTACAAGAGTGATCTTGTGACTCAAACCTGAATTCAATTGTCCAAGGCTTCCTCTCTTTTCAACTATATTCTGAAAGGGTAGATTTCTAAGACCCTTTGTTTTCTATGTCATTGTCAGAGCCACACTTCTTCTCATCAAAAAATCTTGTCCTCGATTTTCTGGAGATCACCATGTTGTTATTAATCATCACTGCTATGGGCTTTGGGAAGAAGGGACTGAACTTTAAGAGTCTCCCAGGTGGGGTTCCTATGGAAGCAAACTTTGAGATGGATGTCAGTTATGGGATGAGCTTAGGATGGCCAACAAAAAAGAGGGAGGAAGGAATCAGGGAAGCAAGGCAAGGCCAACCAAGTCCAAACCGGCCCACCATGGAGCTCAGGAACTGGATGCTGTGCCATCCAGAACTGTCCCAAGGTGGTGTGAAGTCCTGGGCTTTTGTGCACATCCACTGAGGAACCACTGGTGGTTTCCCTGGAAAGTGTGCCCAGCTGTTCTTCAGCTGATGCGATGTAGAAACTCTCCGGGCAGCTGGAGAAGTCCTTCCCTTCTGAAAGTCAGATGGACACTCTTCCAAAGCATCTACTGCAAGGACCACTCCTGGCCCCTTCCACAATACAAACCAGAGAAATGCTGAGCATGGAGAGAGTGAGGTGGGTCTAAATCTGCCATTCTCCAACCAGAGATGCACCAGGGATACAAACCGTTTCCAAGTCTAGACTCCTACTACACCTGAAGCTTTGCTGACCTTGCCCCAACACTGCAAAACCTTTCCAACCCTGATGTTCCTTCCCTCTTCCCCAAACATTCCACCTGAAGAAAAACCTGCTGTAGAATAATCTTTCTGTACACTGTGATTGTGCGTCACTCTTACTGGTTAATGAAGAAGCTGATTGGCCTATAGCGAGGCAGGGTAAAATTAGGTGGGAAAATCAAATTGATGATGTTGGGATAAAGAAGGTCAGAGTTGGAGGAGCTGCCAGCTGGACACAGAAGGGCAGGAGATGAAGTGCTATGCTAATAAAGGTACCACCACATGGCAGAGAGTAAATAAGAAATACCTAAGAGCCAGTTAGTAACAAGCCTGAGCTATTGGCTGAGAATTTGTAAATAATATTAAATCTCTGTGTCAGTTATTCGGGACAAGACAGGAAAACTTCGCCTACAGCCATCCTCTTGCTTCACAGTTTGTGCTCTCCTGCAGATCTAAGCTCAGATGGATCTGCCAGTGGATCTCACACCTCTCTGCCCTTCCCCAGGTTTCTCCCAGAGGTCAGCATAAAGCCTGAGGAATGGCTGGCATTTGGTAAATAAATAAATAAATAAAATAAAATAATAAAGGACTGATAAATCCCTGAACCACAGGGCAACACCAAGACAATGAGAAGAGGCTCCCCAGACAGACCTCCATTTCTGAGATGGCTCCAAGAATGATCCAACCACTACAGACAGACTACCTCCAACTGGTTCAGGTAGCCCAGCAAGATGCTCCCCTAACAGGCACCCCTACCATAGCACTGAGTTAATAACCTTATAAATACCTCACAGCGTGCTTTGGTTTTTGTTTTTATTTTCAAATTACACTAATTACGTGTGACAACAGAAGCCATTTCTGTCTGATCCATTGTTTTATCTCCCAGCACCTGGACCAGGGCTGGCACGTAGTACTCAAGAAAATAAATATGCTCTCAATCAATAAAACAGGAAGCAGGGCATTTAGTTAGAAAAGTCTGTGAACTATTTTCAGACTTACATTGGCATAAAAGGAAATGTATGAGGGGTTTAACTAGCCTCCAACAGAGCTGCAAACAAAAGGGTAGGAATTGGGGTGTCTGGGAGAAATATAGGAGCCCTAGATGATGGAGGAGAGTTATCTGTCTATGTTTCTTTCATTGGTTAATTAATAAAGAAAACTGCCTTGGCCCTTTAAGAGGACAGAAAATTAGGTAGGTGGAGTAGACAGAACAGAATTGTGGGAACAAGGAAGTAGAGTTGGGGAGACGCTTCAGGCAGTCGCCATAGTGAGTCTCCATGCTGCTCCTCTCCGAGATGGATGCAGGTTAAGATCTCTCCTGGTAAGCCACACCTCGTGGTGCTACCCAAATTACTAAATATGGGTTAAAGGAAGATGTGAGAATTAACTAATAAGAGGCTACAGATAATGGGCCAGGCAGTATTTAAAAGAATACAGTTTCCGTGTAATTATTTCGGGTGTAAAGCTAGCCGGCGACTGGGCGGCGGGAACGCAGCCCGCCGCTTCACACTACAGATTGGCGCCCAACGTGGTGACTAAATCCACTTAAAAACCTTGCCCGCTTGGGATCGGAAAGAAAGTTCTCTGAGACCATGCCAATGGCTCACTGCTCCCTTCCTGCACCTGGGCAGATGGCGGAATCAGGCTTAGGCGAGCGGGACAGCATTTGCGGATTCCTGCCGCCATAGAGAGAGAGGTGTTTTCAGACTGCTCTGCGCGTCAGATTCGGCTGTGACTTGGATTAAAAGAGTTTCTGTGCTGCACGCTCAGTACCAAAATTAAACTGCTGAGTGCGGCTCCAATGTCGACTGCTGTGTGCCTGGAACTATGTGCGGCTCAGGGGCACCAAATGACTGAGACAAGAGCGGATCTGGCTCTGCTCCGCCATGCTGAACTGTGCTGACCTCAGGCAGGAACTATCGGAATTACCGTAATAACAGCACAGTTAAGGTTTAGACTTGGCTGTAAACAGGCAGTACCATATTACCCCTGGCGCAACTTAAGATTTTAAAAAGTGGTTAACCTTTTAAGAATGCTCCTGGATAGTAAAAAATTACAGATTCACAATAGAAAAGATTCAGACATAGAAGGCCTTTAAATGGCTCACGTAGGCTTAAAAGAGAGAAAAAGAAAATATAGAGAATAAAGTTAATGCCTTAAAAAAAAAAAAGGTTAAAGTCTTTAAAGAGACAGAGTACAGATAGTTATAGATTAAAAGAAGTAAAGTGATAGAGTAAAAATAAGCCACGTAAAAATGGAAAATTCACAGAGAGTCTGGATTATGTATTTTGTTGTGTTTTCTTTGATTTTTTTGACTGTAAAGGAGCTAAGTATAGAGAGACATTTAATTATATGGGCTGCCAGTCTAGACCAGAATGGACATCTTAACGGTATGACTTCAGGATTTGGATCTAAGAACATGATGCTTTGGAAAAGAGTTTCTTCTTTTGTTTTCACAGAGGACGAGACTCTGTGGATTGCTTCTATCCCAATATGGTATGATAGACCACGCCCTCCTGAAAGGTTGCTGTGAACACCCTCAAAAAATTACTTCGCTCAACTGCCGACTGGGATTAACCTAGCAGACAGGTTATACCATGAAAGACCTAAATAACAGCGCCCCCATTCAGCAGGAAGCAGTTTGGAGAGAAAAAACTGCGCCCATTTTCCCAAATATTGCTTATAAATGTTCTTTTACATTTAAAGGGGGAGATGATATAGATATGAATAATTTGCATTGGTATAGATTTTAAGGTCAATTTTGTTATATGTATATGTATTTCTGATCTTGATTAAGCTATTGTGATTATAGTTCATTTTAAAAACTAATGTATAATTAGGAAATATAGGTTGTTAATGGATAATCATTGATAATAGTTAAGCTTGTAGTCATGTTATTAGATTTTCTAGATATGTAGAGATATATTTCAGTTAGATAGACATTCTTCATATCTTTCAAAGACTGCAGAATATGGCATTTAATGTTTTAATAACTTAGGGTTTTTCATGACAATGAGACACATCTGCTCCTGGCAGCACCAGTCTACTTCAAGAGGAAGATGGGCATCGAAGAGGCTACTTATGGAGTTTGTTAGCCATTTGGGCAAGAAACTGCTCTTGGCTGGACTGTTGCATAAACTGGACACAAGGATCCCACAGAAAGAGGACTGCTGAACTTGCCTAAAGGTGAGATGGTCTTTTGGGGTTCCTGATTCATGAAAGAGTCTGCGAGATGTTCTGCAGGACACAGCAGAAAGTGACTGAACTGTCTTTGGAATTTCCCGCTTCATGGAAATGTCTGCTGGACACTATGGGCCTGAAAGCTGAAGATGGATGCCCCAACGGTACAGAGGAACTTTGGGTGACTGTCTAGGCAGCGAGTTGTCTCTGTCATTTCTAGAGTTTTATAAGTTACTTATTTCTTGTTTACTTAGGTAGCATTGTATCCTTCTGGAGTCTTTGATGGAGTTGAAGAATAAATAGATAGTTATAGATTTCCTTAGTTATGATAAAAGATAAAATAGATTTAAATATTGTAACTGTAATACTTGCTTGATAACTGTTTTGTTATATGTAATTTTGCTATGTTAAAGTTGAAGCCGTTCTTTTTTGTTTAAACAGAAAAAGGGGAAATGATGGAGGAGAGTTATCTGTCTATGTTTCTTTCATTGGTTAATTAATAAAGAAAACTGCCTTGGCCCTTTAAGAGGACAGAAAATTAGGTAGGTGGAGTAGACAGAACAGAATTGTGGGAACAAGGAAGTAGAGTTGGGGAGACGCTTCAGGCAGTCGCCATAGTGAGTCTCCATGCTGCTCCTCTCCGAGATGGATGCAGGTTAAGATCTCTCCTGGTAAGCCACACCTCGTGGTGCTACCCAAATTACTAAATATGGGTTAAAGGAAGATGTGAGAATTAACTAATAAGAGGCTACAGATAATGGGCCAGGCAGTATTTAAAAGAATACAGTTTCCGTGTAATTATTTCGGGTGTAAAGCTAGCCGGCGACTGGGCGGCGGGAACGCAGCCCGCCGCTTCACACTACACCTAGAGATACTACTTTTATGGCAGAAGGGTCCTCTCTTCCATTAATAGTTAGCAGGTGACTGACACATTGCAGGAGAGCCATCATTGATTGTAGTCATAGTTACTACACTAAACCAAGGACTCACTGAGTCCAATAGGGGCTAAGCATGTTAAAGATGCAATATCATTCCATTAAATTTCCATAGACCGACTGGGGTGTAGGAATTATTGTGCCCACTTTTATGACAATGACACTGAAACTCAAAGAAATTCAGGCACCTGTTCCTGCTTAACTTGCTAGTTAGACACAAAACAAAAATCTAAACCCAACTATGCCTGACCACAATGCCAGTGCTCAAACTAAATTCCATGGTGAACATCCTCTCACCAACCCGCCGGGGTCCAAGGAGCAAGTGGATTCAGTGCAGTACTTGGGCACAAAGTCCGAAGTTAATGTTATTGTACCCAGGCTTTCAAAGAGCTTACCATTGACCCAGTTTGCACACATCACATGCACAGAAAAAGACAAAGTGGAGCTAATTATAAGATCTCATTGGCTGGGCAAAGGGGTCCACTTGCAAATCTCAACTACCACATTTTTAGTGTTTGCACCCCTCTGTCTCTGCTGCTATGAGAGAACACTGACTAAAACCGACTTGGAGAGGAAAGGACTAATTTGACTTACTCTTCTGCATCACAGCCCTTCATCCAGGGAAGTGAGGGCAGGACCTCAAAGCAGGAACCTGGAGGCAGGAACTGAAACAGAGGCCATAGAAGAATGTTGCTTACTGGCTTGTTCTTCATGGCTTGCTCAGCCTGCTCTCTCATACAACCCGGGACCACCTGCCCAGGGGTAGTACTGCCCACGATGGGCTGTATCCTCCAACATCAATCATCAAGCAAGAAAATGTCCCCAGAGACTGACCTGTCGGCAAATCTGACAAAGACAATTCCTCGGTCACAACTTTCTCTTCCCAAATGACTCTCATCTATGGCAAGTTGATAGAAACTAACCTCGCACCCTACAAGATTCTGATATTGAAATTTACCTCTTGGGACAATAGTACGAGGAAGCCTTTGGGAAATGACTAATTCGTGAATGGGAATAGAGTCCGTGTGAAAACATCCCAAAAGAGCTTCTTTGTCCCATCTGCCATGAGGAAACACAGAGAAAGAGTGGGTATGAGGAAAAGTCCTTTGCAGACACCAAACATGTCAACTCCTTGACCTTGGGTTTCAAAGCTCCAAAGCTACAAAAAATAAATTCTTCTTGATTATAAATTCCATGGTCTAAGGCATTATTTTTTATAATTACCAAAATAAGCGAATATGTTAACTGCAGTCTGGTCACCAAAGCCATAGCAAAAATGACCCCTCGGTTCACATCTATCTAGTCAAGGCTCATGAACCATGCGCTGTGCTTTGAATGCATACAGGGAGCCTGCAGGTTGTTCCGTGTGCATCTAAAGCAATCTATTCACTGAAAGCACAGATTTAAGTGAACAGCTAGGACTGGGATGGAGCTAAGCTAGACAGAGCGTTTGCCTAGCGTGCAGAAGACCCTGGAATCTGTCGCCAGAGCCTGAAGAGAAATTAAACCTAGGATGCATATCCAGTCAATCCATAAGACAAAAAGAGGAAAGGGTGCTGGCATGCCTCCAGTGAGAGCACCGGTTCAAACAACCACCGGGGTCAAGGCTATTTCTCATTCCGGTTGTCACACCTGAAAGGAAAAGGCAGGTAGGGCCAGGAGATCTAAAGAATTAATGTATTAAAACATTTTTTTCATATTTAATCCCTGCGTTTCCATGGCAACGGAGCCATCAACCAACAAATGTGCCTGTGTCTCCTGCAAATTAAAAGAAAAAAAAAATGTTTTCTCCAAAGAAGAAAATGTTAACGACACATTTATCTACCTTGATGAGTAATGTGTCTGGGGCGATTCCCCCCAAAAAATCCATACCTTTTCAATCCCCCATCTCCCTCACTCTTCAAAGACTTGTGCAGGAATTATGCTTTGCTTACGGACAGAAAGACGACAGTGTGATGCAAAAATGAGTGGCGTGCCTCGGAGACGATGTGGGGCAGCCCTTTTCCTGAACCCAGAGAAATTCTAAAGTTGGGATTTTTTTTCTCTCTCTCTAAACTTCCCAGTGCATAGCTTCTAAATTTTCTGAACTGTATCTACTGACTGGGTTAATTTTATAACCTTATTAATCCTGTTTGGTCTCTGCCAAGTCCTGTAAATAGCCACGAACCAAACCTCACCCAGTGATCTTCTTTTCCTGCTGCAGCCCTGTCTGTCACATGCCCACTCAGCTCTGCCTGTTCATGTTTCTCCGAGGAAATGGGGCTTCCTGGGGGCTTCTGGAAGCCATGGGGCAGCTGCCAACACCTGGAGCACCCTCTCGCACATTGAGTTCAGCTTCCTAACAGTTTGCGTAGCATTAAATTTAGTCGCTGGTTCCCTGTCCTGCTTTCCTTCTTGTACCTCACTTCTTAGCCCTGAACTCCACAAAGCTCCATGTGTGGTCAGCTTGCCTGACCACCCTCTCCAGGTGTCAAGCCTTTCCTGGACTGTGCCTAATTGGGACAATCCTAAGGAAAGTTCTAACTTCCTTCAGAGTAACAGTAATTGGGATTCTCCCTAAAATAATATTCTCAAACATATACCCTATCTTTTAGTTTGTTACTTCCTATTTGAAAGAGAAAAGGTGAACAGACAGTGGGAAGAAAGGAACCACACCTAGCAGAGACAGAGTCATGAAAAAATAAATAAACAAACAAACAAATAAATAAAACTCATCCCTTGAAGCTGTCAGTGGCAATAGAGACCAGGTCTCTCGAATACACATCCTCTTGGGGTGCTTTCTGGTGTTGCATTTGAGGTCACCTCACTAGTTCATCCAAGCTGCCTTATCACAAAAGTAGGGTTCTGAGAGAGTTGGGACAGGCTAGAATCCTGCCGTAACTGCCAGGCACATGTGTGCATAAGGCAGTTTGGATAGCAGCAGCTAGAACCACCTTCCATGGTCCTTGTTTCCTAGTACTCCGAGCGTGGCCCCCAGTTCTGGGCCACAGAACGTAGAAAGTGTGGGGTAGGCTGCGTGGCTGTGGCTTTTTTGAGAGTTCCACCAGTGTTTCTGCTGGGCAAGCAGACCTGAGACTCCCAACCTCAGCGCAGTCTAGGAATGCCAAGTGCACAGGGAAGATGTCAGCTCCTCATTCATCCTCCATTTCTGATCGTCGAAACCCATGAGCAATAGCAAGGAGCTAACTGATTCTTAGACCGATATTTTCTCTTTCTGCTGTACTAACTGCCATGAACTGAACAGCTAAGAAACACAGCTCCAATTCATGACCTTGTTTTTATGAGGGTCAGAAACCTGAAAACATTTTGGGGAGCTGAAACCAAGATGGTGGCAGGGCTTGGTCTCTTTTCAGGAAACTAAAAGGCTCCCCATCATAATCCATGTCCTTGTCTTTCTAGCTTCAGCTTCTAGAAGCCCAACATAGTCTGGAGTCCCAGCCAGAAAGGGCATCTCATTGGTCCTGGGCTCTGCAGATCCTGCCTCCCCCTTCCGCTCATTACATCCATTGTAATTACACTGTACTGGGCTCACCAGGATAATCTGAGATAATCTCTCTCATCTGAAGATCTTGAATGTAATCCTATCCACAAGGTCCCTTTAGCCACACAGGATAATACATTCGCCAGCTCTCTGGATTAGAGGTGGACGCGTCTGGGGAGTGGGGTGCATTCATTTGTTCATCTGACTCATCTTCTAGGAATGTTAGAGGATCCGGAGAATGTGTCTGCCAGAGGACTCTCATTACTGGGGCCTCAAATTCATCTCTGGCTTCAGTTGCCTTGCTCTTTCTGCTCGCTTCTTGTTTCCACTCCGTGTTTCCTGGCTAATGGTCCGCTCCTTTTCATCTCTCCTCGGCTCCATGGACACACAGTGCTGGATGAAACTCAAGGTTCACTTCTGAAGGAGACGAGCCCGCCCACCCACCCCCCACCCCCCCTACCCCGCCCTTGGCAAGCACAAAAGAAAAACCATTTCAGAGCATGGGTTTACAAACTTTTTGCAAAAACAAGCTTGGGAAAACTCTGCCACCAAATAATGTCAATCCGCATTCCTGGCACGCCTGCTCATTAAATGCCATGCAAGTCAAGCGGGTCTTTATCGTTGTTGAGACAGCAAATCTGCACGTTCTGTGTAGCTCCAAATATTTGTAATAGTGCTGCTACTAAATATATAAGCGTGGCATCGGGCCTCATGTCGCAATCCTCCCTAATAGTGACAGGGAGTATCAAACCCAGCAATATCGCTCTCTGGAAAGTTTTGTTCCTGATACAAGAGAGCGCTGGAGGGTCGGAGGGAGGAACAATTGTGCGACTGAGGGAGGATAGGTAGGAGGGGCAGCTCTCTTTGTGGAAGGAGGAACAGCTGGAAACACACCGTGGATGTGTCAGAAAATAAGAAAGTTTCTTGGGAATTAAATTCGGGGAAGATGAAATTGAAAGCAAGAGGGAATAAAAATGCTCACTGATTTCCAAAATGCATGCTTGGGAAAAGGTAAGAGAAGGCTACACATTCATTCTCCTGCGGTGGGTCTCTTGGTAGCTCCTGTTCCGGACTGGCCAGGCCGCCGTCTTCATTTCCCCGCACTGATCTTTTCTATTTGTTTGTAAGCGCTCTTTGTGTATTAGGGCGGTTAACTCGACCCCGTCCCCCCCCCCCAAAAAAAATACATGTTACAAGTAGATTTCTTATTTCTTAGACATTTTTTTTTCTGAGTAGAAGTTTTACATTCAAGTTCAATCAGACCTAGCAACTTTATCTTTTTGCTTTGTGAATTTATTCTTAAGATCGTGCCGAGATAATTAAAATTCCACCCACCGGTAATTAAAAAATGCAAATAAAAAGGGAGGTTTAATTTTGCACCTATCAGATCCACTCCGACATTTCTTCAACAAGCATTTGTCAAATGCCCTTTCTATGACAAGCATGGGAAGAAAAGGCAGAGGGGAATATAACAAAAGCTCTGCCTGGGGGACACCACTGCCGTCGCAGGGCCAAGAGAAACACAAACACGATAGTCAAGTGAATAACGTATCAAATAATAAGCAGTGCGGAATGAAAGGACACTGGAAAAGAGGACAGTGGGGGGGGGGGGCGCAGCTGGCCGTTTAAACAGCACGACCAGGAACAGTACCGCAGGGAGCTCTGCTGGTACCTGGATCAGAGCACCGTGGCATATTCCCTGTGGCTGCTTACAACTGTAGGCGTGGAAATAGGTGAGTGCAGCAGGCAGGGAAGCTTGGGTCCTGTCACCAGGGGCCTTGGGGTCTGTTGTAAGGATGCAGGCTTTTACTCTAAGTAAAATAACACCCATGTGTTAAAGGCTTTGTTCCCTAGATAGTGGAACCTTTAAGAGCTGGGGCCTACCTAGCAGGAGGTGTTTAGGTCATCTGGGCTTGTACCTAAGGATAGCAGGATCCTCTCTTGCGCTCTCTCTCTCTCTCTCTCTCTCTCTCTCTCTCTCTCTCTCTCTCTCTCTCTCCATATCTCTCCGTATCTATCCCACCTTCTTTGCCAGTCTTGCTCTGTCCCTTTCTCTCTTCCTGGAAATGGGGACACCAGATTCATTCTCACTCAGTCGTTCCCTGCTGCCTCACCACAAGCTCCAGGGCAACAGAGACAATTGACCATGCACTAGAGAAGCCCCCCCCCACACACACTAACGTAACCTTTTCTTCCAAACGTTGATTATCTTGGATAGCTCTTGTTGGATGACAGGAAACTGCCCGGCACAGATAGTCGGGAGGGGGGGTGGCATACACATTACTATTTTCTCATTTCCCTTTTGAAATGGGCTTCTAAAAATAGGACAGACAGCCTGTTAGGTGAGAGATGAAGGTGGCTTGATCCATGAAGTGGCCAAGCGTCGGGTGTGACAGCCGAGGGAGCTAAGATTGAAGTCGGTGCTGAGCTCTTGACCCTAGGCACACAGAAGGATGAAGCAGCCACTAACCCTGAAGAGCAACCTACAAAGGAAGCAGAACTGGGTAGTGGGTGAGAGGAAGGTTGAGCACTTCAGCGTTAGGCATGTTGGCTTTAAGGTCTTCCCTAGAAAGCCAAGCCGAGCTCTCAAATAGGCAGGTGGACCTCCAGAGCCAAGTGCCTCCGCTCTTTCATCTCTGAGCTAGAGGCATACTCCTGGGATTTGAGGTCAGGAGGCCAGAGTTGCTTAGAGAGAAGAATCAAGAACATTGACACTAACAGGTGCACCAGGAGAGTTTACGTGCCTCCATCTAAACCAGGGTAATAACCCTTAAGGAAAGCCGTTAACACCAAGTGTCAAATGTAAAGATCTATGCCTCTGAACCATGTGACTCTGTTTCAATAAAGGGGCCCAATGGTTCAATGAAAGTATCTGATTATTGTAGTGAAAAGCTACATGTGTGTCCAATGTAGAATAGGAGTGACAGTGGCGTGTGTAGCGTGGCCGTCACATGACCACTGCATTTGCAGTCTAAAGATTTGCATTCGCCCGAACTGTGGAATCTATAATCCACCCAACAGCTCAGCAAATACAGCACACTGTGTACTCTGCATCTGTGTTGTTGTCTTTAAGTTTAGTCTGTGCCCTAGGAGGGGGGACAAGCGTGCTAATGATGAGCCCGCTCCCTGGGGCAGCTCGCTAGCCTTTTATTACAGAGGCTGTACCCCAGAGGCCATCACTAAAAGCCCTTCTGCAATTCGCATCTCTAATCAACAAGAAAGGTTCTGCTAATTAGCATACTGCATTTCAGAAATGGGTTTGCCTGGGAGAAACTAATGGGGTGCTAATGAGCATAATGGATATTCAAAATGGGCAATCGGTGGGGAAATTTATGGAATTCGAGAACAGAGAATCCACTGAGACATTTTAGGGACACTCCCTCCTCTCCCCATCCCAGCAGAAAGCCTTCAGAGAGTCCTGAGGCCTGGGATGTGAGCCTTGTTTCCGGGAACCTCCATCACTACCTTCTTGCCACAGGTTGTTTCTGGTTCTCAGTTTCCTGTTGGAAAGATAAGGGAGTGTTTGTTGACCTGTAGGGTTTGCCTTCAGGACAAGGACTGAACCTTATCTAGGAGAAAACATTATGGGACTGGTCAACACGTAGACAGGTGAACTAGAGTGTTTTACCAGTGAGTTTCATCTCCTGAGTGCGCATGGGTGGCAGAATGGCTCTGTGGATCCATTCTTAGTCTACACGGAATCAAGATCATCCCACGCTTTAGCCAACACTCAACTCTCTCTCTGGCCACAGTGTTAAAGCTTGGGTCACTAAGATTAACTGCGGTGGAGAAACCTATACACAATGGTGGCACTGTGATCCTAGACTGGAAAAAAAAGGAGAAAGTGAGCTGAGCACCAGTGTTCCTTGAGGGCGGCAGTCACAATGCAATCCCACACCAGTCTGGAATTATGACTAATAAAAGGGTTATTTATTTAAAGGGAAAAACTTACAGATCACTGTCCTAGACAACAGCCCTCTGCATGACCAGGAAAGGAGTCTAGTAGTTGGAAGCAGAGCCAGAAGCAAGGAAAGGGGGGTGGAGAGGGGGTGGAAGTAGGGAGGGGAAGAGTGAGGGAGAGGGGGAGGGAGAGAGAGAGAAAGAGAGAGAAAGAGAGAAAGAGAAAGAGAAAGAGAGAGAGAGAGAGAGAGAGAGAGAGAGAGAGAGAGGCTACTCTGCTTTTTAAAGCAAAAGAGACCACGCCCAAGTGGGCTGGTATCTTAAAGGCTATTGGGTGAAGGGGCGGAAGGAGCTCCCACAGCAGTTCCTTGCTCTCTTACCCTGACTCTGAATGCAAATGTTAGCCAACTGCTGCTGTCTCTTCACTCTGGGGGGCTGAACTGTGAGTCTAAATCTGGCCTTTCTCCCTTACATCGTTTCTGTCAAAGAGCTTTAGCACAGCAACAGGAAAAGGGACTAAGACACAGGGCTGGACTTTTAACTCCAGAAAAGCCCAGGGTGTGTGCAGGACTCAGGCAAACACAGCACAAGGGGTGTATTAGAAGTGAGAGGAGCCCATCTTCAGTAAGCATGCTATGGGGAGGACACAAAACTGGGAAAGGAAACAGAGGATAATTGGCTGGATTTGTATAATGAGAAAAAGAAAACATGATGCTTTAAAAAGAGAAAAAGCTGTCCTTTACAAATTAAAACTAAAGCCAGGCAGTGGTGGCGCACACCTTTAATCCCAGCACTCGTAGGTAGAGGCAGGCAGATCTCTGTGAGTTCGAGGCCAACCTGGTATGCAAGCAAATTCCAGGACAGTCAGAGCAGTTATGCAGGGAAACCAAAATAAATTTTAAAAAGAATACATAAAAGTAAAAATAGAAAGTGGAGGGAATAAAGACTGTGGGATACAAGGGTGTTGAGAACCCACAGAGTTCTGCCCTTCAGACCGTCAGAACGTGGTATTTCATCCCCATTCCTGTCTCTACTCTATTTTTCATGTTTTATTTTCTAATCAGATTTTAGGCCTGAATACCTAAACATTACTTTTTTTCCATCCTCTGAGGATCAGTCATCATATGACTGAACACATGAAAATGAACATGTGGCCACGCACAGACTTTGAAATATCTACATTATGATGTTTTCTTCTTTCCCCCTGAGGCAGGCAGCACTGTTGAATTTATTTCCCATCTTTGCTTTGAGTGCTGAGATGTTATTTTGTATTGGTTGAGTGTTTTATGATCCCCCGTTCCCTTCCCTTTTTGTCCCTTCCCTGCATGAATAAAGTAGGCTTTGACTGATTTCCCTGGATGCCCGTTCACTTCCTCTCTGTTGTTCTCACCTCCCTTTTCCAGCTCTCTCTTCTTGTCCCTATTCCCCTGCAGTCCAGGGTGCTCTGAGAGAATCATAGAATGTGAAGAAACAGCCTGAAGAGAAGATAGACACCCCAAGAAAATTCCTTCACATGGTTAATATACCCCAAAATCAAAAACACAGCAAGTGTTTATAAGCCCACATTCACCATCAGTGAAGACTGGAGAAAATAATGATTAAGCAAGGGTTTCCCAAAGCCCCGTTCCCATTGGCTGGAAGTGGGCAGATTAAAGAAGGAAGACTGAAACCCAAAGGCAGGGACACACCAGACCCTCAGGTAAGAATGCAACCAAATGCCACTTCTTCACACAGCTCACGCCAAGACTTGGTTTTCAGCTCACCAATCCCTCTGCGGAAGGGCATGTATGGCCACACAGATTATTCCAGTTTCAAAATCCCCACTGCCCTACAAACCAGCCAGAGAAGGGAAATGGCTGGCAGGGGGGGTGGGCTGTCAGACCCGAGATGCCTGACCCTTTTAACTGCTTTAAGTGGCTGTTTCCTTGCTGCCTCTTCTGGCCCCTCCCTCCCGCTGTGGTGGCTGTTGTCTCTGCCTTGCAAGGACACATCACTTTAAGTACCCACTCTCTCCCCCACCTTCTTAATTGGCCTGCAGTAAAAATACAAATTGCACCACTGTACTTTTATTATTAGCCATTTGATGGACCAAAAAATGCTCCTAACTACTGCCTAGAGGGTGTTAATCAGACCTGCTGACTCTCCTAAGCACCGGCTTTATACCCAGACTCCTAGATGAGGCCAGTAGGTAGTAATCACGGCCCCTCCCCAAGGGAGCATTTAGCTGGTCACTGCCTCTCCATCAACAAAGGCACAGCCTCAAGGTGTGGCAGCTGACCTGCATGATCTAAGTACACAGCCCGAACTCCTCCGCTGCCCATTAGCTTTAATGCCCGCCGTACTTTATGGACATGAAAAGTCTGCCTCCTTCTCTAGGTGCCAGAACACGGAGTGAATGCCTCGCGTTTTCAAACAGCAGCTAAGCTTCATAATCTTCTCTGCCAGCTCATGGCTGGGCAAGGAAGGCCGCCTTCCTTAAAGCACCCCCCCCTCCCCGCGCGCCGAGAAAGCTGGCAGCAGAGAGGACGGTGAGAATGGGTTTCCGGTTTGGCTGACTTAGGGCAGCGGCCGCAGGGGTCCTGTCCGTCCTGCTGTTTCCATCCCCTGGATGCCACTGAATATTTCAGCCTCCACTCAGATTGCATAGATCTGAAGCTCGCTCTGCTGATGCTGAAAAGACGAGGGGCGGGTGCGGGTAAGATTTCAGCTTCACGAAGCTTGAGTCATCTTGTAAAACTCATGGCAAACTATTCGTGGTCTGTTAGCTCCCGAATCCACATCATCGCCAATGTGTGCTCTGAAACAACGGGACGGAGGACACAGGCACAAACGTTTTCAATGCTTCAATAAGAAGCAGTGAAATATTCAAATAAAGTCGCGGAGTCACCATAGTCTAATCTCTGCCTTCGTTACTCATTCGGTAACTCCCGTGCCTGGATGCCAGACTCTGCCTCATTTTTTACTGAACTTCTTAGGGCGTGCCCACAGCAAGGTGTGGAATGCCACAGAACTTCCATTTCATACTCAGTTGCCAAGTCAACACAACTCCCGTTGTTCCGTCTGAAGGTCTGTTCTCTCTGCCGATGTTCTTTATAAGAGTTGCCGTGGTCGTGGTGTCTCTTCACAGCAACAGAACAGTGACTGAGACCAAAAACAAATGAGACCCCACAGGACCCAGGTAAGTTAGGCACGTATTAGACAGTCTGCTGCTTATAAAACCACTTTAGAGCGGGCACAATGAGCATCTTATACTTCCCTTATAATGACCCCACATCTCACACAGAACTGGATAGGTGGGCAGTTAGCTAGGCGGCTAGGTTTCCAAGTAGAGTTTCATGTGTTTTTCTAACCGGAGCATTGAAAAGAGCACTCAGTACATGGCAGATGCACAGGCTAGCTGCTGTCAAGGGCAGCCATAGGAAACTGTGAAGTAAGTGGTGTTTGCTGAAGAAGTAACAGAGAACAGAGAAAAGCACAGTACACAGGAAGTTAAGGTGGTGAGATCTGAGCTCTGCCACATCTGTAAGCTAACCCATTGCCACTCAGAGCTTCGGCCTCTACCATGCAGATGTCTGGGGCGCCAGTGTTTCTCCTGCAACACTGTGCAGAACATCGTTACTGAGCCTTTCCTCATCCAAGCAAAGATTATCACCATGGGATTCAGCTCCTTCTGATGTTTTCCTCTATACACTAGCTGCACCTTCTAGACATGACCTTTTTCTCCCAAAGCTCATTCCGACAACACAGCTTCGCTCGGAGGAACACCATAGGAGAAGCAAGAGGTTGTTTAGTTAACTTGATCGACCCTGTTCTCACCCATGAGCTGGGCTAGTGTGAGATATGCTGCTGACATTTGGGGTAGACTCTCTGGCACATCATCACACCCATAGGGATGGCATCAATCAGGCTCCTGAACTAGGGTCAAGGGGAAGCTCTACCGCGACATCAGGGAGGACAAACGACAGTCAGAGAGCAGAATGTGAACTTCCTGGCTGCTGTCCTGGGAGGTCTCCCCTGCGACTTTATTGAAGGCCACTGTTCCTCTCACTGGAGCAAGCACCATGGAATTCCTCCTTACAGCCTTGGTAACAAGTGCGGCTTCCAGGTCTACTCTCTCTTCCAGTCCTGCGGTGGTGGTGGTGGTGGTGGTGGTGGTGGTGAGTCAAATTGCAGCTGTGAGCTCCTGAATCATGCCTCCTGCTCGTCCTGCACCCCCACCTTCACACTCAGGCCTCCCAGACTTCCCTTACATCATCCCAACTTGAGTCTTCCCTTAGGTTCTTCTGAGGATCCTGATATACACAGAGAAGCATTCAGGGCTTGCGAAGAGACACGAGTATTGGGATTCATGCAATTATTTGCTGGAACATTTTCAGTCCATGTTTGCAAACCTTTAACATGGGAAGAAAGCAAAGCCAGCCTACTCCATTTACTCCCCAACATCTAGGACAGAAATAGACACATAAAAGTTGAGTTCTAGAAACTTCCATTCAAAACAATAAAACAGGCAGGGGTTTAAAAAAAAAAAAAAAACAGGTCTAATTACTCAGTCCAAGCTGGCAGATCTAATGGCACCTCATCCAGGCTAAGCAAGCAGTCTACCAACTACATATATCCCCAGTTTGCCTCATTATTTTAAGACTGAAGACCCTTCTGGGTTTTTAGCCTGTTTGTGGACAAACCCAAGTATCTTTGTCCCTTCTACAACCATGATCTTCGGCTAGGTTAGTCCGAGTCCTGGACTAACAACACATCCAAAGTCAAACATAAACTCAGAATGAATTACCCAAGTAAAATGCTTCTCCCCAAGGCGCATGTCCCATGTATTAATTACTTCCCCTTCACAGTGACTGGGAGACAGGCCATCGTAAAGAAGGAAAGGTTCATTTGGATTCACAGTGTCGAGGGATTTCAGTCCATCACATGGGGAAGGCATGCGGGAGAAGCAACTCTGCCTGTGGCGGTGGGAATGTGAGGCAGCATTTGCTCACGTGGTAGCAGAGAGGGCCAGACCAAAACCAGGAGTCACTGTAACTGCCAAAAGCCTACTCCTGGTAATCGGCTCCCATCAGCCAGGCCCCTACCTCCTAAGGCTCCAAACCCCAAAATGACATCACAAACTGGGGAAAGGATATTCAAAGCATGAGTCTTCAGGAGACATGTCAGATTCAAACCATGACATCCTAGACCACTGGTTCTCAATCTCCCTAATGCCCTGACCGTTCAATACAGCTCCTCATGTTGTGGTGACCCCGAACCCAAAATTACTTTTGTTGCTACTTCATAACTGTGATTTTGCTACTGTTATGAATCATAATGTAAATGTCTTTAGAGACAGATATTTGCCAAAGGGGTCATGACCCACAGGTTGAAACCACTGCCCTAGATAAATAAGACACAGTTGGCTCAACCCATTTTGAATGATCAACGTTGAACAGACCTCAGATGAGAGATACCAACTTCCCACTCCTGAGAAGCTTCTCTCATCAGGCAAGTATCCCAACGTAGGCATCCTCACACCGTGTTACCCGACCTCTGTGAACTCCCAAACAAAGAATGGTCAGAGCCAGTCAGGAAAGGGGGTTCAGCCAGCTGGATTCAGCCATCCTTCTAACATGCCTCAACTCTTACAGGTGTGACTCTGGGGGAAGTTCACACCAGCTACTTGACATGTCTTTTTATATTGTCTGTTACAGGAATTTTTTTTCTTGACCTGATTTTGTAATCACATTGCTTAGCAAGCACCATATTTGGAAGTCTTGGGCTCTCTATTCCACAGAAGTTCCTGAAAATAGAGATATTCTTCTTAGTCACATAGAGCAAATGTCTCGTTTCTGCCTCTAAATAGTCTAGGTTAATTGCCTCACTTAATAACCCGCAGCAGTGAAACCTCCAGCCTAACTTAATATCACTTTAGGAAAAAAGAAATCCCTTTCTGTAAAATTGGGCTTCCAGGTTAGACCAGAGGAGAAAGGCAATACGTGTTAGCCTCTTCCCCAGATAAATGGTTTCTTGGATAATGGTCTCCAGGGTGTAAGGCGGGCACATCTCACTCTCCCCTTCTGTAAGCCAGCTCAACACGCGTGTGCCATCGGGCTGAAGCCAGTTCTGTAAGGCGAAGTGAGAGAAGCCTGTATCTCTGTATATAAATCACGTCTCTTTGCAGTGACAAGTCGTGTCCAGACAAAGCTTATTACAAATTCAGTTTGAAATCTCAAGAAGGAATAGGAGAAAAATAACAACAGCTTTATGGAGCTATCCTCAGGAAATGACTTGAACTCATCCCAATTTTAAAGTTCCCTCTATACAACAAGCAGCTAAAACCCCATTTTGTGGGGGAACTGCCCGGACAGGGAAGGTGTGGCGAAGCCATCTGCTGCTTTAAACTGATCGTTTCCAGCCTTGTTTTCCTGGTCCAGCTATGAAATTGCACTAACCACAGAGACAGACTGCTTGGCCAGGAAGCAGTGTGTGCCAGATACAAGTGAATTTAAGCCCACATGTATTGAAGCTGCAAGCTTACTTTGCAATTTATGTGCAAGTGGTTTTTGGATTTATTGATCTGGACCGAGTGCAAGTCCTATAGGGGAGGTATGACAGATTTCATCTGTCTGACAGCCAAGTCTAATTGTGTTTTCAGTCTGAAATGACCAAAGACAAAAGCGCACATGTCTCGGGTCTTCACTCTGGTGCCATATGGAGTATTAGATACAGGGCTGTGGTCACTGTAAGTGTTCGTTTTAATAACTAGACACACACTGAATCCTGAGCAGGGCACGCAGGAGAGGTGAGGTTTTAATGCAAATGTGAATTAATAGGCCATCTGATCCTGCCTGAATGTGGGTGGGCCATTTTAAAGTGTATCTTTTTATAGACTTGATTGGGGGGGATTTAAAAGATGTGTCAGATATTACTGATTCATCTGTACCATGAAACATCCAAGCCAAAAGTCAAATACTTCCCACAATGGCTGTCACTAAAATTATATCCAATACTTCTGGGAAGGCTAGCATGATTTAAAAAAAAAAAATCAAAGAGCATCTTCTAGAATCTGACTACCTAGTTGCAAAGATTAACTGTGCCCAAGAGGGTAGTGAGGTATGATTTCTCTCTGCATCCATCTCTCTCTGTCTCTTTGAATGTATGATGCCCTCTGTCTTTATCTCAAACATACACATAACCTCATCCTCATGCACAAACACGTACTCATGTGTGCACCTACACATGAGTAAACTTACCACCACAGAAAAATCACACACACACACACACACACACACACTCACGCACACACACTCACGCACACACACTTCTTCGGAAGCCATCATCTGACTACAGACAGTGGACAGACATTAGTGCGTATGTTGGGAGAATGTCAGATGGGGTTCTCCAGAGGGTCAGGCGAGACTGAGTTTCTTGGATTCACCAGTCTCTTACAGATGCCTTTAGACTGTCTGTCCCTTGCCTTCCCTGGCTTTAGTGATAGCCAACGACAAACCACACGCCCTCTTTCCTTCTCTATCTGCTCTCCTGGCGTCTTCCCCCTAAGCGTGCACATGAGGTAAAGGAGTGTGGACACACTGCATAACTTCTCTAATTCTAGATTTGTCATCTTTAAAAATGGCACTGTTATAATAAACAGAAAATATGGAAGTTTGCTAGGAAAATTAAAATCGTTAATATTAAAAGCGAAGCGCACGCTGGTGCCTGTCACCTGCTGTTTTTAGACTACCTCAAGAAATCTTGCCTGTTCATCGTACAGCATCTCAGACTGAATCCACGATGCTAACTCCTCATCTGCCGTTCATTCTATTAACCCAGTTATCACCTTGGCAGGCAATCCATTATCATCCCGTATTCTTCCAAGTCCCAGGACCCGACTTTGCTAGTGATGCTCCAAGTTCAGTGTATGGGTTTATTTTCTATTGCTGTAATGAAACACCATGACCAGAAGCTTCTTACGAATGGAAGGCTTTTTCGGGTTTACAGTTCCAGAAAATAAGAGTCCACCATGGTGAGCTGACAGGGCAGCAAATGTCAGGCATGGCAGCAGAAGGAACTGAACCCTCACCTCTCAACCACAAGCACTAGATAAGGAAAGAGAACGGAACTTAGTTAAGTCTTTTTCTCTAAAAGCCCCACCCTCAACCGGGCTACACCACCTAACCATCCACAGACAGCACCCCCAACTGGCAAGCAAGAGTTCAAATGCTCAGGGCTACAGGAAGTATCTGATTCAAACCACAACCCTTAGTCCAATAGGACAAGCTCACTCTTCACCGTATCCACCTGCCCATTCTGCCAGGCAGCCTCTTGCCCACCCTCTCCATCCTTCTCTTCTATGGAGCTGGATCCCCACCGTCGCTAGAACTGGTGAGTTGGGACAGCCATATTTGCACTACTTTCTGATCAACTCAAGGACACTTAAAGTTTCTAAGAGCGCCTTGTGCCTATATAAAAAAAAAAATCACCACAGACTTAGTATCTTCATGGAATCCAAATTTCTTGTCTTATTGTGTTACAGGTCAGAAGTTGGAAATGAGTTTCCCAGAGCTCAAATCCGGGAGTTGACAAGGCTGAGCCTTCTAGAAGGCCTGAGGACTTTTGTTACCTGGGTTTTCAGCTGCAGTCTCTGGGGGTCCATTTACCTTCTCTACCTGTGGCCTCCTTCCTCTTCCCTCAGAGAAGCCAGAGCCCTCCAGCAACTTCCTGCTTCTCTCCCACTTTACCAGCATTCCTGGAATCACAGAGGCCCAGCAGAGGCTTATGGAAAAAGCTTCCTGTCTAGACTCTTAGCCTTAATCACTTCTGTTCTCAGAGGAGTCTGTGCAATAGGACATTAAAGTTTGGGGGGAAGTGAAAATCAAAACATTATTTTACTTTCTGCATCTTCCTCGCCAATATTTTTTTTATAAGACTGCCCCTTATTTTTCTAAGGGTACCACTGATGTCTGTATATATCCTCAAATAAACCAGTTATTTCTGCCATAGGAATATTGTATATCCCAGTCTCTCTCATCAAGACAGACCAAGAGCTCCAGTCAAACGTGAATATTAATAGAATCATATCTTTTCTCTTAGCACATGTCATGGTTTTCTATGATATTTGTATGATTATTTCACTAAGGTCTATCTATTTGACCAGACTGAGAAAAGATAGAACACTCAATTTTTCTCAATTTCATTCTAGAATAAGGAGCACAAAGATAGCATTTGATGAATATTTGCTCAGTGATAAAATCAGTCCTGTTAGCCCTGAACTATCATGGGTGAGCGTGGTAACATGCTCAGTTATTCTACATACACACACACACACACACACACACACACACGCATGCACGCACGCGCACATACATCACTATCTCAGAAAAAATGACATTTATCAGAATTTACAATGAGCCATAAAGTTGTCTTACTTCATCTGGTCCTCTTAAAATACTCAACCCCTACTCTATAGAGTAGGAATTCAATGGTCAACTAGTAATAGCAAGGACAAAGCTAGCCAGAACCTTCCTTGATGCACCGGAACATGAACTAGTAAAACCTAAAGGAAGAGCTCAGAAGAAAAAAAACTTACTACAGAGTGGAGACATTGCTAGATTCCATCTACGTAATGAAAATATAGCACCTGGGGTTAATTCAGCCCCTCACTTGCCCTTCAACAAAGGTGTGTGAAAGTTGACCAACTAACTAACTAATCGGGTTAAGGCCAATACTTGTAGGTGAGGAAGTCAAGTCTCCTTGAAAGGCCGTGGTACTTCAAGAACAAAACCAAATAGCAGCAGCAACAGCTGGAGAGCGGCCAGGCCCCCAAGGAAAGTCAAGGAACTTGGCTGAGTTCAGCACGTACAACAGTAGAAGTCAGAGGCCAAGAGAACACAATCCGGAATCCCTAAGTCTCAGCAGAGGTAACCCAGCTTCATCTAGAAGAATCATCTGAGAAAGTAAGTAGTAGAGGAATAGAGGAACCTCAGGAGTGTGTCAGGGCTGCAGCGCAAGAAACACAGAACAAATCCAGAAGTCTTTGCAGTCTCAGGGGGACATAGGATGAGAATGCCCGAGCATGCCAATTCCCCAGCAAGCCTATTTACCAGCCAGGAAAGGAAATTAACTCCACACATCCTCCAGTCATCCGTACTGGGATCCTTGGAAGTTGTGGCTCTTATCCAAAAAGGAATTCAGTGGTGGACACACAGAAAATTTAGTAAACACAAGCTTATTAGATCAAAGTTTTAAAATACACTCTGAAGGCCCAAAAAGAACATGGGCTAGAGACAAAACACCGCCTTGAGGAATCTTTGTTTCAGAGTTGGGGATATTAGGATTGGATCTGTGTACCATAAATCTTTCCCATACTGGGAGCAGAGGAGACTTGTTTGACCCTAGATAGTCAAACCAGCCCTGTCATGGTGTGTAGGGCGTGGAGACATTGTTCGGTCTTGATGCTAACCACCTGTTAATCAGTCCAAAAGTGCTTAGCCATCATTCTGGCTGCAACAAGGCTGCTGGGACTTTCCATTCAGTGAGGATCATATGCCAACAGGATGCAGCTGTAAGCTACTAGCATCTCTGTGGACATTTGCATGAACTGGACCAGGATGTGGTTGAAGAACGGAATCCAAGCTATTGTTTTCCCTTGAATGTTTCTTAACACTTCCCTTAACACAAGACAGCACCAGGATGCAGGTGAGCTCATCTACTCAATCAAGTCTTAACAAAGACAGGGACTGTAGGGAGCACGAAAGAATTTGTCTAGCATGTGAGAATTCCCAGGATTCACCCTCTGCGCATAGGATAAATCTCTGTAGAGAAGAGTGTGGTGCTTTCGATTTTAAAGTGGTGTATAAACATTCACTGTAGGGAATTTTCTGGTTTAGAGAGACACCCACAGAAGAGATCAAATAAAGATTGCAATCTGAAGGGTGTATGCAATGTGTGTTTGGTCTTTCCTCCCCATTCTCAACAGAGAGCTCTTTAAGCCTTTGAACTCCCTGAGTTTTGGAAGTGCCTTGGAATCATGAGCCTATTCATGCCAATGAGCAGACAGGATAATTCGAGAGCCTAGATGGATTAAGGGTGGGGAGTTGAATACCAGAAACACCTAATATTCCTTTAGCCATTACCCCTTTCCCAGCCCTCCAGAACGGGGAGGAAAAGTTGGATATTTAACTATGAAAACTCTTCCACAACGCAGCTGAAAGAGCTTCCAGGGTTGGAGACCACTCTGAGGTCTTAAGTTGTACCATGATAATAGGTCTACAATAGCAAGTAATGCAGTCTCTAGCTCTGTAGCCCATTCTCCCAGACTATCAAACCTCAAGAAGGCATTACAGTTCATGGATTCATAGCTAGCTGAGCAACCAGAAATACAGGCGGCCTTACTCTTTCCTCCAGCCTCTGAAATGACAACAGTGGGTGCAATCCAACCCTAATCCTATGGGTGGGAGTCAACTTCAGGGTTAAAATGGATTCAATTATGTGATGCCCATTGGCGTCAGAGATCTGGAGAACTGTTTAGTGTTGGAAAGGACACTGCGTATTTGGTGTCAGAGAGAATCAGACAGATGAGGATAAAACCAGAGAAGGAAGTCAATTGCATTTTGATAGAGAGAAGGAGGGTCATATAAGAAATGGGGAACGCTACCTTCCCAGAGGGAAGCCTGAACCTGAAGCCGGCCAGCCAGGCCCCAACTGCCAGTCCAGGATTTGGACACTTCCTTATACTTTGAGTTGAGAGTAAAATGATTTTTGAGCTTCTTTTTATCACAGAAACTTCTAGCAAAGGCAGCAATAGCGAATTTATGAAACATATGTCCATATCAAGAAAGAAAGCAACTGTCTTCTGTTTCTTTGTGCTGGGTTTTTGTTTGATTTGTTTTCTAGAATTGTTTCAGTCTTGAAACAGAAATTTCGATCCTCCTGTCTCAGCCTCGCAAGTGCAGAAGTAGCATACTACTACCATACAGTGGTCTTTTTTTAATTGTTGTTCATAATCACACATACCAACACTGGTAATTAGCATGGTCGTATAAACTACCTTACAACATTTACATGTAACTTCATCAAATTTTCACATCATAAACAAAGTCCATCTTCAGAGCTTTCATGGTATAGATCTTAATCACGACTTCAACAAATAACTTTAAACTAAACCATTAACTCCAGGACTTTTTTAATGAGCATGGCATGCTAGCTTTCCATGGCAGAACTGTTGGCTGCTTTAAGCCATGACATTATCAACTTTCTCTTCCTTCTTTCTGTCTCTGTTGAGACAGGGTCTCAATATTGTAGTGCTGGCTGTCCTGAAAGGTGCTATGAACTTGTAGCAATCCTCCTGTCTAAGTCACAACACAGTTTCTCTTTCTTTGAAAAGAAATGAATAGAGCCTCGGATCCTTCTTACATGAAGAATTATTGTCAGCTCAATTGAAACAAATTCTAAGTTCAGCTTCAGGCTTCTTTTCATGGCCTTCAAAGATGCATATTTGCACAGTAGGGCAGCCAATTATTGCATTGTTGGGAATTGATAGGCATTTGATTGATCAAGATGGAATTCCACCCAAACTGTATACTGTCAGCATTGTGCTTCTACACAGTGGTTGACCTGGTTAAAACAGGCCAAGTTACTTACGGCCTTATTAAACAGGGCTGTATACAAGTGGCCACACATATATTCTTATAAACCGAGTCAGGCTTCGGGGAGGGGAGACCACAAGAGGATGAATGGTAAGACACAAGATTTGCAGCCAGCCTGCCTGAGCTCGAGTGCCAGCCAAGAGGTTCAGGATCTAAGTACGGACAAGGGAAGTCTCTCCACAAACAGCCCCGTGTGTCTAAGCCTTACAGAGGGAGGGCTTGGCTCTGTGTAAATTCAAAATGAGTTTGTTTTAGCATTTCCTCTTGCTGCGGTGCCACAGAGTGCTGATTTTCTTTTGCATTTTCTAACAGAAGCGGGGGAGGCCGTGGCTGTCTCCATGAACATCCAATGATTCATCCTCATTCAAGTGTAACCCATGGGAGAC
This sequence comes from Arvicola amphibius, assembly GCF_903992535.2. NCBI lineage: Eukaryota > Metazoa > Chordata > Mammalia > Rodentia > Cricetidae > Arvicola > Arvicola amphibius. The sequence continues at coordinate 27,307,547 of NC_052057.2, read as the reverse complement.
GTCGCCAATACCATGCTTTACTTCTTATCTTCAGTTCTCAGCAGACAACGTATTTGTCTATATTTTTTTTTACAAAGAGTCATAAATTTTTCAGTTAGTGTACAAATAACAGTGCTGTGTAATTTCCATTTTGGTCTCTGTCCTTGGGGTTTGGGGAGAGGAAAACAGGGTTGCCTTGACTGACATTGGCAGTGGGGGCTGTGAGTTCTGCAGCCTGCGCATGAAGCGCGGGAAGAGAGTGGAGGGAGGACCATGTGAGCAGCTGTAAACCCTTAGATGTGATGTCAAAGCATCAGGCATCAGGTAGCCAGAGGACTCCAGCTGACTGTCCCTGTGACAAGACCAGAGCAGAAGACCAAGGTCAGCCTCCTGAATTCACTAGCGGGGCTCTGCTGGGCAGTGTGAAGAGGTGCCTGGAAACCAGAATCCTTGACTCTTTCTCTATCAGATTATTTCATCAAAAAATAAGAAAAAAAATAATTTTCAGGATTACTTCACTGTTTAATTGATGCTTCAGGAAAACTGGCTGATACGGCATGGTAGGTATGCAGAATGGTCTCTCTCAACATCCTAGTGACTGTCTTAGGATATCAAACTGATTGTCTACACCAACCCCTCCAAGGCTGTCACAAGAGTGACAATCACAGCCAACAAAAGCCCTCAGCCCAAACCTGCTTAAACATGATTCCAGTTATGACCATCTCAATAGTCCACAAAAAGCTGCATCCGCATTAGAACTGGTATTTGGGAGACCCAGTGTAAATCTCTCCGCGTGTCCAGAGTGAATTGGATTCCATTACTTGGTGACACCAGTAGGGCCAGCGAGATGCTGGACAGAGATCTGCATAGCCCTCCTTCGATTTGAAGGAAACAGTTAGAAGATGAGAATAAACACCTTTTTCTCCAACCCCACCAGTCCCAGATATCAGAACGTAAGTCCCCAACATGAACCCCTTCCCTGACCCACAGCCTGACCCATGGTGGCCTTTTATCCAAGAGCCCAACACCCCCCTGCCACATGAGGACACTATTCCCTGCATCTCTACCCATTCCAAGGCTCAGAGCAGCAATCCCTCTTTTGCTCGCCTCCCTACCCACAAGTCAACACCCCTTTCCCAGCATTTCATCTATTTCAGTAATTTTCCCTTCTCAGATGAAGAAAAGCACTCACTCCGAGGCATGCTTTGAAGCAATAAACAGCTCACTTCTTTGTGGAAAAATAGGCAATTTTCGAGTAACCTTTGGAAGCATCTAAATAACCCACACGTATTTATGGCTGAGTGACTCTTTGGATTGAAGAAACTTTCAGCCTGCGTTTGCAAAGATTTCCATTAACGTCTTTGAGCAGGCTCTCATCTCATTTTAAAACAAATGGCTAGCTCGCAGAAGAGAATTTGGTTTGTTTGTTTTTTTATTTTTTCTCTCTTCTCTCTCTTCCTTCAGCTTGCCAGAGATTTGATCCACGCATGAGGTAGTGGATGAAGTTCAAATGGACTCTTCGCCCGAAGATTTCGAGGTCCTAGCAGAGTCTCATGATGTCATAGGTCAGCCTGTTTCCCTAGTTTTTGAAAGAACCTCTGTTTCGCTTTTCCCACTCCTTCCTCTTGCAGGAATAAATCCTCAAGGAAGAGAGGGGGCTCCAGGCTTTCGCCCACCCCCACAATGCCTCAGAAAGCACTGTTTTTAAAAGGTTCATTTTTCAGAAGAGAAATGCCAGAAGCTATATTTATCTCCCACTAATCCATTTCCCCCTCTACTCCTAGATTAAGGAATTAATGGCCGCTACAGCTGCTGTCCTTAGCAATTACTGTAAATTGGTTACAGCCTCAAAAAAAATCCACTCACCAACAATGGTGAGAGTCCAAGGGTCTATGCAAAGCATCGGGTAGCTAGTCTAAGTAATAAATCAGCGTGTCATGGAGCCCAAGAGCTACACGGCCTGAACACTGGGGTTTCAACCATGGAGGCAGGAGGGGATAGGTGAGAAGGGAGGAACATACATCATATCCAACACAACTTCTCTCAATGCCCATAGCAGACAAGATCATAAGGAAATCCCCCCTTCTTGGTAAAAGCTTGCACCACTGCAAGCCTTGTAATATCATGTCTCAGTGTGCTGGCTATCCTAACATCTGATTCAACCTTTGCAGACAGGACACAGTAAACATTGAGTGTCAGCAGGACTTGTCTTCCCAGGTCCTCTTGTCTCCTAAACTCTGAAGATGGCACATTCCATCTCTTAGGTCCCACACATCCTGTCTCAAAACCTTGTCACAGGCCATTAACTCTACATCTGTATAACATCTGCCTGTATTAGTTAAGTCTTCCTAGAGGACTAGAACAAACAGACCATGTTATGTGTGGTGTGTGTAATATATTATGGTTGCCATTTGTGATAGGAGGCTGAGTGGCCATGTGCACATGACAGAAGCTGAGAACCCAGCTTGTACTCCATCCAAGAACCTGGAACATGGGATACCAACCATCCAGCCCCCATTTGATGATAAAGGCTTAGATTCTTCCAGAAGACTCACTGGAAGAAAGAGCGTGGGTGGAAAGCCTGAGGATTCTGGAGTCTGATACCCATGGGCAACGGCTATAGCAACAGATGCATGGGAAGAGTGAGCTTGCATAAACTGGATGGCTTTCTCTTCTCCCATTCATTCCATCACAGACCCCAACCTTTTGGATGATACTGTCCACATTCAGGTGAGTATTTCTGCTTTAATCACCATCTCACCTGTCAATCTTCTCCAGAAAGACCCTCACAGCCACAGTGAGAGCTAAGTGTTACTAGCGCTCAGTACCCATCACTCCAATCCTGTCTATAATGAAAACTATTTGCCACACTGCCCAAGTCTTTATTTGGCACAGTACAGACCTGAAATGTACCCAAAAGCATACATGGTGAAGTCTTGGTCCTCTGTAGGCAGACTTTTCTTTCTTGCCCACCAGTTCCCAAATAATTGACATGAAGAGTTTGTATTAATTATAAGTGTTCAGCCAATAGCTCAGGCTTATTATTAGCTAACTCTTACAACTTAAATTAACCCATTTGTAATAATATACATTCTGCCTTGTGGTGTTACCTCTTTTTAATCTTATACCTCCTGCTTCCTTTCTGTGTCTGACTGGTGACTCCTCTGACTCCACCCTTCTTCCCAGTGTCTTTAATCTGGTTCTCTCACCTTATCCTATCCAGTTATTGACCAGTCATCTTTTTAATTAACTTAATCACAGTGACACCTATTGACACAGCACAAAGGAATATTCCACAGTCCTCAGCTTGGCACTACTGGGATGTGGTGAAAACCAAGAGATGGGGCCTATTAGGAGGATTTAGGTCATGGGGACATAACCCTAGAAAAGATTTTGGAATGCTAGTCTCTTCCTCTCACTTTAACATCTCAGTTATGATATGACAGTTTACTCTGCCACATTCTCTCACCGTGATAGGCTACCTTGGCAAAGTAGCTAACACAAGGAGGTGACCTGACCATAGAGCAAACCCTCCAATACCGTGAGTCAGCATAAATCCTTTCTCTTTGTTAATCTATCATAGGCATTTTGTTGTAGTAATAGAAATGTATTATCTAACAAAATCTCAGCAATTCCCAGGCTTCCAACTCCATATTGCCTTCTCTTGAAAACTGTTTCTTTTCCCCTTGTACTTCCATGTTTCCAGGGGACTCATATCGTTGTTCTCAGTCTTACAGCCCAATTCATCTTGTAAAGTCAAGTCACTTGCATTGTGTTCTCTGGCCAACCTGTGAATGAATGTCCCTGATGTAAATCCAATATCTTCCATGGGAGAAGAATAGGATGTCATGGTGCAGAATGTGGGTACATTTACTTGGCAGAGATATGGGGTAAAGTCAGGGGGGAAAGCCACCTCTGAGACACCTGTTGCACTGTGTGCCCTAGCAGGTAGCAAAGCCTTTCAGCATGGTGTTTGCTTCACCTATCAGATCAGGTACAGGGAGACATAGTGGGCAAAGGCTGAACATAGATGAGACTTCTCCAGGTAGAAGCCCATTTGGAGATTCACTTCAGACAGATTAGACGGGAAAGAAAGGGAAACCTCTGTTGTTCCCTGAGGGGAGGTCTACTGGTAACCAGTGTTTTCTTTCTCTGCAGTTCACTTAGAGTCCAAGCTACCACTTAGCTGATAACAGTTCCTTACAGCTTTAAGCAAAATAGCAATAATCTTTCTGGTCTCAGTTTGTTTGTTTGACCTTGCCTTAAAATAATTGCTGAGTTGGGATTTAAAAGTCAAGAGGAAAATCAGATGAAAAGCATCAATAGGATTAATGCAACATTTCAGCACCACTATAACAGTAACCACTTCCCTATCTTGGAAGTTCACCTCTAGACTCCAAAGATCCCTGGGAGCAGAGGCCATAATGGATTGCACAGGGCTACTGACTTAGGGCAGACACCCAAGGTTCTATCTATGGTCAGCATGAGAAGCCCAGGTTTTTACTTCCTATTACATCCTGAAATCTTTCTCTTGTTTCTCTATCGCCCTCCATTGCTTGCTTTTCAATGCTTAATACTAATCAATGGATTTTATTTATAAAACTGCCTTGCAACATCCTGGGGCCCAGAGGGGAGGGGAAATCAGGATGCTGAATGCTGAAAAAAGCCTTAAATGATGTATCCATGTGTTCATTTTTTTAGAAGTGCATGGGCATGCAAAGAACTCGTGTGTGTGTGTGTGTGTGTGTGTGTGTGTGCGCGCGCGCGCGAAAAGGCATGTGAAGGCCAGAAGCTAGCCTTGGTTTTCCTCAGCTGCTTTCCACCTATTTTATTGGTGGTGGTGGGATTGTTTGATTTTTGGTTTTGTTTCTTTTGAGGCAGGATCTCTCACTGCTCAGAGCAGATCACAAAGTAATCTAGCATGGCTGCCCAATAAGATTTAGCGTCTTCTTCTCTATACTACCCAGCTCCAGGCAAAAACAACCAACACACACACACACACACACACACACACACACAATTTTTATTGAACTCTACATTTTTCTTTGCTCCCCTTCCTACCTCTCCCCTCCTCTTCATCCTTCTCCCAAGGACCCCATACTCTCAATTTACTCAGGAGACCTTGCCTTTTTCTACTTCCCATGTAAATTCGATCCATGTATGTCTCTCTTAGGGTTCTGATTGTTGTCTAGGTTCTCTGGGATTGTGATTTGTAGGCTGGTTTTCTTTGCTTTATGTTTAAAAACCACTTTGAGTGAGTACGTATGATAATTGTCTTTTGGGGTATGGGTTACCTCACTCAAAATGATGTTTGATGTTTGCTAGTTTCATATGTTAAACCATTCCTACCTCTCTGGGATGAAGCCTAATTGATCATGGTGGATGATGGTTCTGATGTGTTTTTTGTTTCAATTTGCCAGTATTTTATTTAGTATTTTTGCATCAATGTTCATGAGTGAGATTGGTCTGTAACTCTCTTTCTTAGTAATGTTTTTCTGTGGCTTGGGTATCAGGGTAATTGTAACCTCACAAAAAGAGTTTGGCAATGTTCCTTCTGTTTCTATTGTGTGGAACAATTTGAGTATTGGTATTAGTTCCTCTTTGAAAATCTTGTAGAATTCTGAGGTGAAACCATCTGGTCTTGGGCTTTTTTTGGTTGGGAGACTCTTGGTGACTGTTCTTCAGCAGTTATAGGTCTGTTTAATTTGCTTATCTGGTCTTGATTTAATTTTGGTAAGTTATATTTATCCAGAAAGTTGTCCATTTCCTTTAAGTTTTCCAATTTTGTGGAGCACAGGTTTTCAAAATATGACCTGATGATTCTCTGGATTTCCTCCATGTCTGTTGTTATGTCTCCATTTTAATTTCTGATTTTGTTAATTTGGATATTCTCTCTCTGCTTTGTGGTTAGTTTTTATAAAGGTTTCTCTATCTTGTTGATTTTCTCAAAGAACCAACTCTTTGTCTCATTGATTCTTTGTATTATTTTCTTTGTTTCTATTTTGTTGATTTCAGCTCTCAATTTATTTCCTGCTGTCTAGTTCTCCTGGGTGAGTTTGCTTCTTTTTGTTCTAAAGTTTTCAAATATTCTGTTAATTTGCTAGTGTGGGATTTCCCCAGCTTCTTTATGTAGGCATTTAGTACTAGGAGCTTTCCTCTTAATACTGCTTTCATTGTGTCCCATAAATTTGGGTATGTTTTATGGTCATTCTCATTGAATTAGGAAGTCTTTAATTTCTCCCTTTATTTCTTCCTTGACCCACTGATGATTCAAGTGAGCATTTGTTTAATTTCCATATGTTTGTGGGCTTTCTGCAATTAGTATTGCTGTTGAATTCTAGTTTTAAGCCATGGTGATCTCATAAGATACACAGGGTTATTCCAATTTTTTTTGTATCAACGGTTTGTTTTGTTACCAAGTATGTGGTCAATTTTTGAGAAGGTTCCATGAGGTGCTAAGAAGAAGGTATATTCTTTTCTGTTTGGATGGAATATTCTATAGATGTCTGTTAAGTCCATTTGAGTCATAACATCTGTTAGTTCTCTTATTTCTCTGTTCATTTTTTGTCTGATTGACCTGTCCAGTGGTGAAAGGGGAGTGTTGAAGCCTCCCATTATTAGTGTGTGGGGTTTAATGTATGATTTAAGCTTTAGAAATGTTTTTTCTACATATGAGGCTGCTCTTGTATTTGGGGCATAGATGTTCAATATTGAGATTTCCTATTAATGGATTTTTCCTGTGACTAATATAAAATGTCCTTCTTTGTCCTTTTTGATTGATGTTAGTTTGAAGTCTATTTTGTTAGATATTAGGATAGCTACACCAGCTTATTTCTTAGGTCCATTTGATTGGAAAATTTTTTCCTAACCCTTTACTCTGAGGCAATGTCTGTCTTTGAGATTGAGCTGTGTTTCTTGTTTGTAGAAGAAGGATGGATTCTGTTTTCATATCCAATCTGTTAGTCTGTGTCTTTTTTATATGTGAGTTGAGTCCATTTATATTAAGGGATATTAATGACCAGTGACTGCTATCTCCTGTTAATTTAGTTTTCATTGTTGGTGATCTTAATTTGTATGTTTTTCCCTTCTTTGGGATTTGCTGCTGTGAGATTGAGATCATCAATTGTGTTTTTTGTTGATGTAGCTAACTTCCTTGGGTTGGAGCTTTCCTTCTAGTATTTTGTGTAGAGCTGGGTTTATGGCTAGGTATTGGTTAAATCTGGTTTTGTCATGGAATGTCTTGTTTTGTCCTTCTATTGAAATTAAAAGTTTTCTGGGTCTGGTAGTCTGGGCTGGCATCAGTGATCTCTTAATGTTTGCATAATGGTTGACCACGGCCTCTGGCTTTCATTGTCTCCAATGAGAAGTCAGGTCTAATTCTGATAGGTCTGCCTTTATATGTTACTTGGCCTTTTTCCTTTGCAGCTCTTAATATGCTTTCTTTATTTTGTATGTTTAGTGCTTTGATTATTATGTGGTGAGGGGACTTATTTTTTATCCAGTCTATTTGGTGTTCTGTATGCTTCTTATTTCTTCATAGGCATATCTTTCTTTAGGTTGGGAAATTTTTTTCTATGAATTTGTTAAATATATTTTCTGTGCTTTTGAGTTGAACTTCTCCTTCTCTATACCTATTATTCTTAGGTTTGGCCTTTTCATGGTGTCCCATATTTCCTAGATATTTTGGGTTAAGCTTTTGTTAGATTTAATGTTTTATTTGACTGATGAGTCTATTTCCTTTATTGTATCTTCAGTGCTTGAGATTCTCTCTTCCATCTCTTATTCTGCTGTTTATGTTTGTGTTTGTGGTTCCTGATCATTTCCTCATGATTTCTGTTTCTATTATTCCCTTGGCTTGTGTTTTCTTTATTGTTTCTATTTCAGTGTTCAAGTCTTGAATAGTTTCTTTCATATGTTTGATTGCTTTTTCTTGGTTTTCTTTAAGGGATTTGCTGATGTCTTCCAGTTTTTTGTCTTTTCCTCCATTTCTTTGAGGAAATTTCTCATTTCCTCTTTAAGAGTCTCAGAATTCTCCTGAAGTTACTTTTTAGGTCATTTTCTTCTGCTTCATCTATATTTGGTTGTTCAAGACTTGCTGTTGTAGGGTCTCTAGATTTTACTGGTGTTGTGTGGCTCTTTGTGGTGTTGCATGTGTTTTTACCTTGTCTTCTCATCTTTTCCTCTTATTGGTGTGGTTGGTGCTGTCTGTGACTCTGGTAATTAATCTTCTCAGATGGTTGTTCCTCATGGTACAGTCAGTGCCACGGTTCTAGTTACCCAATTGGTCACTCCGTGTTCCTGGAGGTCACTCAGTGCTCCCGGGGTTTGCTCTGCTTCCATGGAGTTTGCTGTCTCAGGCCTGCTCTGTTCTAGGTTGCCGGCTCAGACCTGTTTCTCTTAATGTCCCTGGTCTGGATCTGTTCCTGCTGTGGATCCTGGCTTGGGTTTGGTCCTGCAAAGGTCTCTGGCTCTGATCTTCTCCCTTGGAGATCTCAGAGTGAGTGCTCTCAGACATGAAGAGAACCTGGCTCAGGCCTACTTCCTCAGAGATACCAGACTCACACCCAGACTCACAGAGGTTTTTGGTTCCTGCCTACTCCCTAGGAGGTCCCAGACCAATGCCCAGATCCACAGAGGTCCAGGCTCAGGTCTACTCCCTATAAGGTCCCAGATTCACACCTGGATCCATGCTGGTCTCTGGCTCTGACCCACTCACTGAGCAGTTTCTCCCCTGTACCTGCTCCTGTGGAGTTAGTTGTCTCGGGTGTGCTCCAGCCCAGGTCGCTGGCTCAGTCCTTCCTCCGCAAATGTCCCTGGTCTGGATCCATCCCCGCTCCCTTGGAGCTTGCCATCTCAGGCCTGCTCTGGCCTGGGTCACTGGCCTAGTCCCGCTCCTGTGGAGTTCGCTTCCTCAGGCCTGCTCTGGCCTAGGTCGCTGGCTCAGTCCTGTTCCTATTAAGGTCATAGCCTCAGGCCTGCTCTCAACATCCAGCTTTTTTTTTTTACATGAATTCAAGAATCAAACTTAGGTTCTTGGACTCAGAAGGAAGTTCACTGACTAAGCTTTCACCCCCACCCAAATGTAGACTTTAAAGGCAACAAGTAAGAGATGCTCTAGTGTTGGCCAATGGACTCTGCATGAGAGATGCTCTACTGTTGTCTACTGCACCCTCCATGAGAGAAATTCCAGTGTTGTCTAGTGCACTCTCCATGAGAGATTTTCCAGTGTTAGCCTGTGCACGCTGCATGAGAGATTTTCCAGTGTTTTCTAGTGCGCTCTCCATGAGAGATGCTCCATGTTGACCAGTCCACTCTCCGTGAGAGATGTTTCTGTGTTGTTCAGTGCACTCTCCATAAGAGATGCTCCAGTGTTGGCCAGTCTCTCTCCAGCCTTTATCCCTTTGTCTTTATGGTGCCAATACTGAACATGGCAGAGGAACATTTACTTCACAAACCTGCATAGCTGAAGCATTACCCAAGGGGCTTACTGAACATGTGTTCCAGGAGCTTAGCCCACCGATTAACTCAGGATTGCCAGCACAGAATACTGAATTTTTAACATGATTCTCATCATCTCTCTAGTTGGAAACAGTATTTGACAGTACCTCTGCTGGCTCTTTCTAAGCACATCTTATTTTTGTAGAGGTCCCCACCTCAGCTGCACAGGGAAGTTGCCTGGGAAGCTTCCTACACACCACAATATTCTATCCAACCCAGCTATTCAGGCAACAACTACAGGGTAGAGAGCAAGTGCATGCATGCATGTGAGTGTGTGTGTGTGTGTGTGTGTGTGTGTGTGTGTGTGTGTATAAGGGAGAAAATATGCGGTGTATGAATGTGTGTGTATGTATGTGTGTATGTGCATGAGAGAGAGAGAGACTATGTGGTGTGTGTATGCGTGTGTATGTATGAGAGAGAAAGAATATGTGGTGTATATGTGTGTGTGTGCACGTGTGTGTCTATGAGAGAGAAAATATGTGGGGTGTGTGTGTATGTGTGTGTGTGTGTAATGTGCCTTGTGAATATGCAGAGGCAGGAGAAGGATGTCAAGTGCCACACTGTCATACTCCACTTATTCCCATGAGCCCAGGGTCTCTCATTGTACCTGTAGCTAGGCTGGTAGTCAGCAAGCCCTAGGATTCTCCTTTCTCTACCCCTGACAGTGCTTGATTTCTGTGCGTATGTCATCATACCCAGGTTTTTCCATGAGTGCTGAGATCCAAACTCAGGTCCTTATGTTTGTGCAGCAAACACTCTTACCCATGGAGTCATCTTCCTAGCCCCAGTCTGGGAGCTTTCATTCCTATCCATACTACCGTTTCTGTTTACATCTACAGCCTTGGACAGGCACTGTAGAAAAGACATCAGCTTTACGTGACACGCCGGGCACACGCCACAGTTCTTAGGTAGATGAAGTGTCAAAGGTGCTGACTTATTAGGGCCCAAATAGAAGATGGTCCCCCATGTATTTGAACATTTTGTTCCTATCTAGTGGTTCATTGGGGGAAGTTGCGCAACCCTTAGGACACATGGCCTAGATAGCCAAAGTAGGTCCCCGAGGGCCAGCCTTGGGTAGTGAATTCTGTGCCGAATTTACTGTTTCTAGTTCTGGCCAGAGATCCCTGCTTCCTGTCTGCCACCATGATGTGCCCATATCCACAGTTGGAGCCTCTCTACCATGTCTTCCCCACAGTGGTGGACCATTTAGCCTCTGAATCGTGAGCCAAAGAAATCATTCCTCAAAGAATCGTGAGCCAAAGAAAGCCATTCCTCCATTAAACTGCTTCTGTCCAGCATTTATCACAAGAATATTAACTATTGCAGCCAACTTCTGGATTCCCAATCAAAACTGTCATACTAAAGCTTCTGGAAGTCCTATAACAAAGAATCCAAATTAATTCTGTTGTTTAATTAATTCTTTAAAACTGTATAAACCTATTTAAACCTGTGTTCCAAATTCAGTTGCCTATGAAGAGAACTTGCCTGGTTGGCATGCTTGTTTGGGAGATGGAAGGTGGTTCGGTACGTAGCTTGCCTGTGTAGCAAGAATGCACAAAAGAATGGCCTGCTTCGTTCTGGGAATGAAGAGCAGCCTAGATGCCGCAACTCCTGAATTATACTGCTGCTTCTGTTTGGTTCTTCATTTCTGTTTCCATTTGCTAGTTAGTTTCACTTCGTTCCTTTCTCTCGTCTGTACATGTGCACTGACTCTCCAGACTTGCAGGCTCTCCCCTGAGAACCTGACTGAGACGAAACTCTTACTCCCTCTTCTACATTCACCCTCAGTTACAGCCTTGTGTAAGTTACCTTGCAGAGAAGACCCAGTCCTGCACATGCTCACTAATGCTCTGCCAGACTTCATCCAGGCTGCATCCCCTCTCGTTTGGTTTTTTTAGAGACAGTCTGTCTTTCCCTGTCTAGTCCAGGCTACATAGAACTCACAATCCTTTGCCTACTCCAGTGTATCAATGTCAAGCAAGAAAGGAATACAAAAACAAGAAAGTGGAAGCCGGGCATGCCCTGGAGTAGGCCCACGGTTGAATCTCCACGGCAGGAAAATTAATATTGGAAGGAGGGGTGACCACAATCCCTCCTGTGTACTAATTCCTAGACTGTCCAATTTCCTGAAGAGGCAAGCCATTAAAACACTCGAGGAGAACAAAGTGGGAAGTAATGGACTCTTTGCAGTGGGCGGGGGGGAGAATTTCAACTTATCTGGCATGTAATTTGTCTCCAGGATGTTAACTAGGATCCTGGTTCTCCCAGCTCCCATGAAGAGGATCTCCCCATAGCAGAACTCCTCACACTTCCCACTGGTTGAAAATTTACTGAGGGGCTCCCAGGCACTACAGGAAGTGACCAGCACCCTTCACTAGATACCAAGAGCAAGTTCCCCCACTGTCACCTAGCTGGGGCAGCCAGAAATGTCTCCTCACCTTGCTACATGTCCCTTGAGGCAGGGGAATCACACCCAGTAAAGAGATTGCTCTGGACCAAAGTCCTGCATAAAAGACACTATAAATTAGTAGGAGAGAATGGAAAATTAAATTACAGTCTTTCTTCAATATAACTTAGTCGTATAATAAAAGAGTAAACAAGCACAAATAATTTTTTGAAGAAAGGACCTAAGCTTTTTATTTCTTATAAAACGTGTGTTCTTTGCTAGGCATAGTAGTACACACCTGTGTTCATGGTGCTAGGAAAGCATAGGCAGTAGGATCTCAACTTTATGGCTAGCCTGGGCTACCTAATGAGACCCTTGTAGTTGGAATTTCCTTTGGGCTATCAACCAGCTCCCAAATAAAGATACAGAGACTTGATATTAATTAGGAATGCTAGGAATGCTCGGCCTTATCTTAAACTTGTCCTACTAGATCTTTTTTTATGAATTTTTTAAATTTATTTTTTATTGCTTTATAAATAATACCATTCAAAATTTCCACTTCCTCCCCTCCTCCCATTTCCCTTCCACTCTCCCACTCATACTCCCTCTCCCCCTCCAGTCCTAAGGGAGAGCAGTGTACCCTGCCCTGTGGGAAGTCCAAGACCCTCCTCCCTCCATCCAGGCTTAGGAAGGTATGCATCCAAATAGACTAGGATCCCAAAAAGCCAGTACATGCAGTAGAGACAAATCCCAGTGCCATTATCATTGGCTTTTCAGTCTGCCCCCCTTGTCAGCCACATTCAGAGGGTCCAGTTTGATCCCATGCTCGTTCAGTCCCAGTCCAACTGGCTTTGGTGAGCTCCCATTAGCTCAGGCACACTGACTCAGTGGGTGGACCAACCTCTCATGGTCCTGACTTCCTTGCTCATATTCTCCCTCCTTCTGCTCAGTACATGGGCACAGGAGACCACTTCCTATGTATAACCCCAGTAGCACAGACAATAAGAGCAACATTGAATAAATGGGACCTCTTGAAACTGAGAAGCTTCTGTAAAGCAAAGGACACAGTCATTAAGACAAAAAGGCAACCTACTGAATGGGAGAAGATCTTCACCAACCCCACATCAGACAAAGGTCTGATCTCCAAAATATATAAAGAACTCAAGAAACTAGACATTAAAATTCTAAATAACCCAATTAAAAAATGGGGCACTGAACTGAACAGAGAATTATCAACAGAAGAATTTTAAATGGCCAAAAGATACTTAAGGACATGTTCAACTTCCTTAGCTATCAGGGAAATGCAAATCAAAACAACTTTGAGATACCATCTTACACCAGTCACAATGGCTAAAATCAAAAACACCAATGATAACCTATGCTGGAGAGGATGTGGAATAAGGGGAACACTCATCCATTGCTGGTGGGAATGCAAACTTGTGCAATCACTTTGGAAATCAGTGTGGCAGTTTCTCAGAAAACTGGAAGTCAACCTACCTCAGGATCCAGCAATACCACTCTTGGAAATATACCCAAGAGATGCCCAATCATACTACAAAAGCATTTGTTAAACTATGTTCATAGAAGCATTATTTGTAATAGCCAGAACCTGGAAACAACCTAGATGCCCCTCAATGGAAGAATGGATAAAGAAAGTGTGGCACATCTACACATTAGAGTACTACTCAGTGGTAAACAGCAATGACATCTTGAATTTTGCCTGCAAATGGATGGAAATAGAAAACACTATCCTGAGGGAGATAACCCAGACCCAAAAATACGAATATGAATCTTTGTCCGGAGACAGATGGAGATAGAGCAGAGACCTACATAGGAGCACTGGACTGAGCTCCCAAGGTCCAGTTGAAGAGCAGAAGGAGGGAGAATATGAACCCACTAGCTCTTTTAACTTATTTAATCTGTTACTATTCATCTACATTTTGCCTTGGGGCTTTTTACCTTTTTTTAATTCTGTGTGTCCTACTTTTCTGCTTCTTCTGTAGCTGGCTGGCTGGCCCCTGAAGTGTCTCCTTTTCTTTCTTCCTCAACCCTAAATTCCTCCTCCTACTTACTCTCCCTGCTTGGAAGTCCCACCTATACCTCCTTTCTCACTATTGGCCATTCAGCTTTTTATTAGACCAATCAGGAGCCTTAGGTAGGCAAGGTAAAACAGCAACACACCTTTACATAATTTTAGAAAATGCAATACATCTTTACATAGTTAAGCAAAAGCAACACATCTTTGCACAGTTAAACAAATATTCTACAACAGACCTTACCTTAACAAAAAATGTTAATTACCACTTTAAAAGGCTAGCATTTTAAAAGAATCTTTTAGACAGCTACCCAGAAGAGGAGAGACGGAAGGATGTAGGCAGAAAAATAAATATGCAAGCTCAGTCTAGATTTTTTAAATTACCATTGAAGTTAAATAATGAGTTTGCAGTATAAAAGTTTAAAACTCAAAAATGTAAATGAAAAACAAAAAGTGAAAATTAAAATATACTATATGAATTAACATTCAACATATGAGGAGTTTAGCAAATTGATTCTATAAAAATGTCAAACACTAAGACTGCAATACGTAAGTAACCAGAAATATACAGAAAACTCACAAAAGAGGACATCCAGCACAAGAGTGGGAATGAGCATCTAAAATCTTCAGCCTTGCTAGAAAATAAATATTCTAATTAAGTGCAGTTTTATCCATAAAATTATTATGTTTTGAATAAAAAAGATTCTGCACTGATGTGAATGAGAAGAAAAGGCACTCAAGTGTTACAGGCATTTTTATAATTAACACAATTATAAGCCTTAAATATATTTACTTTGCATAATCTATCCTAAACATTGATACTAATTTTTTCAAGAGCTCAAAATTGTGCATTCTAGCATTAGGTAAAATAATGAAAAATCAAGTGTCACCTAAATACCCAATAAGTAAGCTGTTTTACAGAAATTACATGTTAGTGATGCAATGTAGTGTCATGAAGCCATTTAAAATAACAAGTACAAGAATCGTATTAAAAGCCTTACTGCAACTATGCACATAGGTAAAATAGTATATATAGATGATAGATAGAAAGATTTTAGATAGATTCATGATAGATGGGTAATATATAGATGATGATGATGAAGAAGATAGGTAGATGATAGATAGATAGATAGATAGATAGATAGATAGATAGATAGATGATAGATAGATAGATGATAGATAGATGATAGATGATAGAGATAGATAGATAGATGATAGATAGATAGATGACAGATAGATAGATAGATAGATAGATAGATAGATAGATAGATAGATGATAGATAGATAGATGATAGATAGATGATAGATAGATAGATAGATAGATAGATAGATAGATAGATGATGGATAGATAGATGATAGATAGATAGATAGATAGATAGATAGATAGATAGATAGATAGATGATAGATAGATAGAGATAAGGATGCGAAATGGATGAAATTGATGACTGATAGATCTATACATAGATAGATGATAAATACATAGACATGATAGATAATAAATGTAAAAAATAGACAATATATGGATAGATTAGATGGTAGATAGATGATTAGATAGATAGATAGATAGATAGATGAATAGAAAATGCATACATACATATATACATACATAAATCTTTATATATATAGTATTAAAAATTTCCACCTCCCCCCCTCCTCCCACTTCCCTTCTCTCCCCTACCCCCTCCCCCTCCCTCTCCAGGCCAAAGAGCAGTCAGGGTTCCCTACCCTATGGGAAGTCCAAGGTCCTCCCCGCTCCCCCAGGTCCAGGAAGGTGAGCATCCAAACAGACAAGGCTCCATGCATAAATCTTTTAAAGACACTTAATAGGTACCAACTGCTGGCAGCAGCCTGGCCTGCGTTAACTTCCAGGTGGCTTTAACATGGGCAAATTTTTCACTCCTTAGATTTCATAGTTCTAAATTATTTGCAGTGCACATGTATTACTTTCACCATGGAAAACATAAACTCCTCAAAAAAGGATTGTGTTTTCTAAAAACATGCTGTGTACTGAGGCATTAAATCAGTGGCCCCTCAGTCATGTTTTCTTCAAATTGAGCTTTTTTCAAAAAATGTTTAGCTCATATAAAAGTTGATTGCAGCCAAGGAAAGCTAATCTGCTCTAATCTCAGGGTCATCACCCTCTCGGCCATACAAACACCTGGGGAAGATGGTTCTGGAACACATACACACAAAGCTTAAAGTTGAAGATATGCTTTTTTTTTTTTATTCTTTGGCCACTTTTTTTCCCACTGCACACATCAAGCAGCCTCTTCTCCACATATCCACAGAAAATTCCAAGCAGAGAAGATGATATCAAGTCAGTTCATGGCCCAAGATAACGCATTTTTAAAAGAGAACTGAATAATGAAGGACTACCTACTGTAGCCTCAGTATAGATGAACTTGATCAACAATATTGATCACTACTCTGTTCCCTTTATCATATTGGTTCATAAGACATGGGAGAAAAGCAAAATACATGACAAAGACTCAATTCTGAACTATACAATTAGGAAGAAGAAAAAGGCAGATGAATTAAAGACTCACTGGTTATCAATAATGAGAGTGAGATTTGGACATTACATGTAGCTAACCTAGCTTTGCTTTTGTGCAGGCTTTTATCGCAAAATACAGAAAGCCACAGAAGATCATTACAGACAGATGTCAAAGAGTCACAAAGGTGAGAAGACTCTTAGAATCCCAGTCCCAGATTAAAACAAATTACACAATTAAAACAGTAATAGAGGTCTTCGGCCATCCGAGGCAGGATTGTCTCCATCCAGAAGCCGCCACCTGGTTCTTAAGGAAGACATTTCTTGGACTATCATGTATGGCTTTATCCATCCCTGTATTATATTCCAAGCCGAGAATTTCACCCAGAACACTTCTGCATTTCTCTCACCTTTCTATGCCGTCAATCTGATTAGAGACGGAGAGGGGAAACCGCGGCATCACTGCAGGCACAAGTATTCGGGAGTAGGAGAGACACAGAACTAAGTGGTAGAGCACACATGGAGGTTACTGAAGAGAGAGGCCAGACTTGAAGACTGATTTGATATAATAGGGTGCCCATCTGAATCAGAGAGAGAGAGAGAGAGAGAGAGAGAGAGAGAGATCGAATGCATGACCCAACCATCATAAAGGTACTTCTGAATTAAATGGGGCAGAATATTTTCTGTCTGGGTTAACTCAGAAAAAAAATCCATAGAGGTTTGTGTTTTGTATTTTTTCATTGAGTGTGACTGGGAGTTATGGAGTGGAGGTCAGGATGAAAGAGTGGGGAGAGCCGGGTAGAAAGGGAAGAAAGAAAGCCCCCTCTAAGCTTTGAGTACTAGGTTATTTTCTTTCTCTATTCAAGCATGTTCTCTTCTACTGGAAAATGCTTTGTTAAACTGATCTGAGGTCGTTTCCATCCTCATGAGAAACCTGATGCAGTATTTCATCCTAAACATTATAAAGCTTGGCATTAAAAGCTTCCCAAAGTCTATTTTCCCCTGGAGTCAGGTACCGTTTGTCATTTGCTCACACATTCCTTCTGGCAGACGGCTTTACGATGATCCCCATGGGCAGCTGGGGGCTGGAGAGCATCCTTCACACATGACTTCCCACAGAGTCCAGAGGCCAGTGGGCACAAGGAGAAAGCCAGGTCCCCGTTATTGATGGTGGCTCCCATTTAGAGCACGTGTGTGTATGGTATCTCCTCTTCTTATTGCTTACCTGAGTTTATCACGCACTATCAAAACTCAGAAACACATAACCTCAAACCCAAGGCCAAGTTCATATTTAAAATACCCACTCCTCCCTGTGAGTTCAAGTACTATTTTTTTGAATGCTCACTTAAGCCAATCTTCTTCAGAAATGCTGACTCTTTGCTGTTGACTATGTGTGATAGCAGAAAGATTGTGAGCAAGGATTTTGAGTAGATTATCACCAAAATATGGTGGTAGTGTGGTTTAAATATAAAATGTTTCCCATAGGCTAATCTGTTTGAACACTTGGCCCCTAGCTGAGAATCCTCTTTAGGAAAACGGTGGATCCTTCACGAGACTTGTTGGAAGAAGTGACTCTCTGTGAGACTTGAGACTTTACAGCCAGGCCCAGCTTTCTGCTCACTCTTTGTTTCCTTGATGTAGATACCTCCTGCTCTAGCTACCAAGCCATGGTGAAGAAGGCATCCATCTCTCTGGAACTGTAAAGCAAAACCTGCCCTTCCTTCCTTACATTTCTTCTATTAGAGTATTTTATATAAGGCAGGTCATTATGTTTTCTCAAACGAAACCTAAATGTACGGTCTGAAGGACATATTGCATTCAATATGATGGCGAAGAGGAGAGAGCTGTCCTGAAAATCAGAATAGAAAATCCATGGCATTGGTCACGAGAGCAGTACGATGACATGGGGGACAACCGTGTTTTAACTTTGATTTCCAAACGATTTCTAAATCATGTTATTGAATGTGGAAGAAATAAAGGCAGGGGGTGAATGCTAGAATTATGTATCTTAACTACTTAAGTTAGCACGCCAGCCGTGTGTTTTGTAGATATAGTGTGTGGGACAGGAGAGGGGTGTGCTCGCTCTACCGCACAATTCTCTCAGCACAGTTTCAACCTGAAACATAAAACAAATATTGAGTGCAAACCCTCCTGGGAGTTGTGGGAAGCGAAGAGAGCATACATTTTTTTTCTCACTCTGTGACAAGGAAGAACAGTTCTGGGTGAGTAGAGAGAGACCTGAAGACTGAAATAGCAGCTTTCTATTCTGTGGTCAAGGCAGTGGTCAGAATGTGTGCTTCAGAGGCAACAGTAACTGGAGGCTGGGAAACTCACCGACAACCATCTCTAAACACAACTTTCTAGCTGGTGTCTGAATCGGAGATGAAGTTACTGTTATTATCTATTAATGCTATTGATTAAACCAAATGCTTTTATGTATCCAGGATATAGCTTGTGTTTAACATATTTCTTTTAAATAAGGGTTTTTCTAGACATTACAGCTTCCCGCTATTGAATGCCAATTTGTTTTTTTCTGCTCAAAGGGCAACCATGATGTGGAAAGGGCTCCCAATCTGGGTAGCCAACCAGGGACTCCTGGGCCACCGGAAAAGGCCTCTGTGAACATGAAAACCACAGCTGCATGACCTGTACTGCCTTTTCTCTTCCTACGAACGGCCCAGGAGCAGACTCTCACAGTCCACAGCTCCAACAGCTTTTGAAACCCCAGAGTCATTGTCTGGGAATTCTCTCTGCCCATTCCAAGGGCTAGACCCAAACACCTGAGACTGAGCCTCTGATAGGTGTCCTCCACATGGCTTCAGAGGTTGGAAGGCCAGGTCAAGACCTCAGCACCTTTGGTGGGGGTTGTTCTCTGTGTCCAAGTTAGGGACTCCTTGCTGTGTCATCACAGAGCAGCAGGGTGCAGGGTGATACGGGCAGGACCAATGTTCCGACATTGTGGCACAACAATGTCACCTACAATGTTCATGCTCCAGAAAAGCACAATAGGTAACAAAACAGCATAACAAAGTTTCATAATGTTTTCAGTGAGTTTATAATTTTGTGTCTGGCTGCAGTCATAGCTATCCTAAGACACGGGTTGGACACACCTAACTAGTGTCCCCAAACTATATCATCAGGACACAGATCCCATTGATGAGGGTGGAAACGTCATAACCTAATCACCTCACAACAGGCTTCTTGATACTATCACACTGAGTCCTGGGCTCCAACATGTGAATCTGGGGACACAGACATGCAAGTCATGAGCAAGCATGAAATCTGGGACACCTTCACAGGCACAGTCGTCTTACATGAGAAGAAACTCTGTGCTTTGAAGCCGTGGGGATGGGGGAGAGAGCACTTCTGGATAAAAGTAGCCCCTTCCCAAAAGGAGACATTCCTCCTGACCACCAAAAACAAGCTGGGCACGAACCACCAGATGCTATGCAAGACTGTGAGGAAAGAGTCTAGCATCACTCCGCACCACACACGTCACCGTTTTCTGCACAGATAGGTTGGTTTTCTTCTTGTGGAGTTCAAACAGCGACCCACAGAGAAAATCCTTGACACTATGCCCTAGGACTACCTGTCACTACTATGCAGAGGCTGGGCAGGAAAGCTGTTTCCTGGGTTGCTCCTCAGTCTAATGTTTGGCTATCTTTTTTATACTTCCCAGGACGACCTGCTCAAGTGTGGCATTGCCCACAGTGTGCTGAGCTATCTCACGTCAATCATTCATTAAGAAAATACTCCCATGGATGCTCCTACTGGTCCATCTAATGGAGGCATTTTCTGAACTAATAGTCTCTCTTCCTAGAGGACCCTGGTTTATGACAAGTTGACAAAAAACTAACCAGCATGGTAAGTTATAAATTTACTTTTAAAAAAGAAAGCATGAAATTTGGAAAGGGGAGAGGGATGAGGGGTGGATGAGAGGAGCTGAGTAGAGGATCTGGAGATGAGTGTGACCTAAGAGCACACTACCTGTGACTACTTTAAAGTCACAGACACAGCCAAACAGATGGCTCAGCAATAAAAGTGCCTGCATTAAAGCCTGACAATCCAAGTTTAATTCCTGGCACCCGTGTGGTGGGAGGAGAGAGCTATTGTTGTCCTCTGATCCCTGAACACACACGCACACGCACGCGCGCACACACACACACACACACACACACACAAGTAAATAAATAAATAAATGTAATGGAGAAAAAACACAGGCATCAACAGGTATGATCTTCCTCAAGTACAAGGGGGTGGTATTTTTCAAAAGCCTTTGAAATACATATGTGCTATTAGAACAAGCAAATTCCCAATTAGAAATATGTGCTAAAAGAAAAATCAGGAATGGATGTGAAGATGCACCTAGAAAGATGTTTAACCTACATTTCTTTACAATACTGAAAAAGTAGAAACTGGATATTTGTATCCAGTATTGGTGGACTGAGTAAATAATTCCTAGTATATTGGCATGAAAGGTTTATTGTTTAAAACTTGTGTAATAGAAAAGTATTTAATGGCATGATAAGTTCACTACAAAGAAATATAGAATCATGAGCACTTGATTCCATCCATGAACTCTACTAGAAATATATGAGTAAGGAAAATTAAGAAAATCGAGTTCTGTATTTCCTTGTTAATATTCCGGGGTCACTTCTAAAATCTGTGTGAAGATGTTTGGTCTGAAATAAAACAAAATGTTTTATAAATACTTATAAGTACTACCTTAAAATTTCTTGCAATGGAATATTCCTCCACCTTAATTACCAGCATAGCTGTGGAGATTAAAAAGGAATGAAGATGAGCTATTCTTACATATTTTTTTTTTAATTTTATAGTGTTGAAATTTAGGTTTCATTCAAAAACGGTCCCTTTTGGTTGATACCAAAGATAATTAGAATTGCGTTATCTAGTGAGAAAGAAGAGGGAGACGCTTGGCTTTTTCTCTGAATCCTTCCATATTAAAACTCTGATTAAGATTATTTCTTCTGTTTACTAGACTGGGTGATTCTGCAGCTATAGCTGCTTCCTGAGGTAAAGGTGTTAATTTGAATTGCCCCTGATTACTCATTCAGAAGAAGGTGCCGGCTGTGTCTGCCGTGTAGAAAGCAGTGAACTGTTGATTATCTGTGGAGAGAAAGGCAGCTCCAGTAGTAAAAACCTATGGAGAACACCCAAACTTCATGTTCGCCAGAAGTGCCGGCTGTTTGCCAGCGTCGTTAGTGAGGAACAAAGCTGATTTGAGTTTAATCTCACAACTCCCTTCCAGATGCTTGAAGATTATGCTAAGAAGAGAAATGACCAGCCACAGAGGCAGCCCTAGGGAATTCCTAGTCAGGAGAACTGGTTTCTGATTGATCAAGATTCGGCGGGATTGGCGCACAGACATGCAACTGTCTCCCAGGAGAGATCCTAAACATTCGTTGCAAAAAAAAATCAAAATAGCAAAACAGCATCACAGAACAGTATTCACTGGGCTAGGGAAAAGGCTCCATGGGTAAAGTGCCTACCGTGAAAGTGTGAAGGTAGGTTCAACCCCCAGTACCTAGGTAAGAAAGCCAGGCATCATAGGGACACCTCTAATCCAGGGAGGCAGAAACAGGAGGGCTCTCTGGGGCTTGCTACCCAGCCAGGCTGAGTCAGTTAGCTTCATACTGAGTGAAAGACAATCCTCAACGGAATAAAGGCAAGAGCAATTGAGGAACACACCTGACGCTGACCTCTAACCATCATACAATCAGGCACACATGTGCATACACACACACACACACACACACACACATTCATAGACACAAAAAAGTTTCCATCTGCTGTGTAACATGCTCAGAGCTAACTTTATTCACATGCCACAAAAACATGAAGCCCATCCCCCACCGCGTACACAGAGCAGACAGCGAACTCAGTTTTCTCCCATATTATCCCCCAAAATAATCAAACAAAAATGCCTCGCTATGCATAATTCATAGTCATTGCAATTCTGTAGACCAGATTGATCTAGTTTGAAAATACGCGATGAGCCTAAAACTCAATGCCCGACGATTACGAAGTTTTGGGAACACATATCCTTCTGTGACCTTCCTGGAGTCTGCGATAGCAGCAGAAGTTCTAAACCGTCCTCCCAGGGACTCAGACACAAAGAGACCTGAGCAGTGCCCATGGCTCGGTTGAACAGATGTCTCTGATACCCCCTATATCCACAGTTATCGTTTTAAAATTGAAGTTAAGAAAGCTAAGTCGGGCCTTTCAGATCTTATGAAAATACTGTTTCTCTAAGACTGCCTTTTCTTAAGGAGTGTCATAAACTGACTGACAGGCATGTCACATGTTCCTGCCCTCACTGTTTAAGATTCTTTCCAGTCACTCCTCCATAAGACAACTGTACATTTAAGTTAGTAGTTCATGTGGTTTTCTTTCTTCCTCTCATGACAAGTACAGAAAAGAAAACTTGTACTGAACTCTTAGGTGTTTTTACTGACTCACAGCCAGTAAGACAGTAAGAAGGTTCTTGAGCAGAATCTACCATCAGCAGCATGGCTGTGAACTGCTTCTCCTGCACTAGAGCACAGATTGGTGCCCTCTTCTAGGCTCTTCCCCAAGAACTTTTTGATCTTCTTTGTAAAGTGATAAATAAGACTTTCTTTACCTAGTTCATAGACAATGAATGTTTCTCTCTCAGGAAAACATCCCACTTCCATACAAAGGGAAGAAATTAGGAGGCACTCCGAGCAGCGGGTGACCTACTCATTGCTGGCCTTCAGCAATGTCACAAAATCACAGTCTCTTCATTCTGCTTATTATAAGTTATTGCCACAAAATTAAAAGCCAAGCCTGAGCAACCGTCCTCATCCATTTTATTATTTCCAGGCTGGGGGGATTGATTGTGGGGTTAAAAAGGGCTAAACACACAAGCATGAGTGATCCCCATCACCCACCTGAAAGCCAGACATGGGGGTGCACACTCGGCAGAGACATAATGAGAATGATTGGCCCTCACCCACCAGCCGATCTAGCTGGGTCAAGATCCAGGGTCAGTAAGAGAGAGACTCTTGTCTCAAAAGGAGATTAACAAAGACATCCAATGTCCACCTCTGGCCTCACACACACTACACACACACATAGAACACACACTCACAATGGAGGAAGAGGAAGGGGAAGAGGAGGAAAAGGGGGAGGAGCTTCAAAGAAGGAAAAGAAGCTACCAATATAGGTTTGTTGGGCCAAGGACTTTTTTTTCATTGCCCGCTTCCTTGTTTTAATAATAAGATGCTTTCTTCTTAAGTGTGAAGGAACCAGGCCTTTCTTCCCTGTGTGTAGCTATTTCTGTCAAGCCTGATATTTCCTCCCTTGGCATCACATCAGGTACAAGGAAGAAGAGCCAATACACCACAATATTGCTCAGAGATTTCTGACATTTATTTACAAGTTTTCTAGTAATTTCTCTCCAGGTTTTATTTTTTTTATTTTCAGACAAATACATGTCTCTAACCTAGAAACAACCCAGGCAGACTTATTACAACCTTTCCACATCTCATAAAATTAAGTTTCAACACTGACTGACGGTCTGCCAGGGCTCCAAAATGCCCCTACTATTTTCCAAAAATAAAAATAAAAAATAAAATAAAATAAAAGCTTCCAAGAAATAGGATTGAAGCTAAACAAAAAAAAAAAAACAATAAATATCATCCACCTAAATAGGAAGGACGGAGCGATAGATAGATAGATAGATAGATAGATAGATAGATAGATAGATAGACAGATAGACAGACCCCATACACCTCAGACTTTGAATAATTGCTAATGTTAAAGGAAACACATTCTAATGGTGATGACAGAGAAGACTTTGCCGTCTGTGATTAAAAAATATGATGCTAATCCATGACTCAAAGCTTTCCTGAATTGGCAGCACGCTTTTTCTCGGTTTTTATTTTTAACACTTTCCTTACACTGTTGCCTCATTTCAACGTGTTGGAAGAGTCTCAGACATTGCGAGCTTTGCCTCCAAAGAGGACATGTGTGCATATATCAGAGCCAGTCTGAACGCAGGGTCCTGCTAAGAGTCGGTTGTCACGTACATCCAAGTCCCTAAGGGTAGCTGCCTCATCTACTGTGTTCGAAAATTGACTTCCGGTCCCTGCCCCTTCCCCAGCCCATCGCAGGAGAAGGACAGACAGAGGGACGGGTAGCTTTGTGTGCCCCTAAGGTAAACAGATTCTGGGAAGCCCCTTCCCTGAGGACTCTGAAAAGTGACACAGTTGAGAAAACAAACCAGCTGAAAGATGGCGCTTCCCGAGTCCCACACTAACTTTTACGGGAAACTGAAACATCACTTTAAAAAAAAAAATAGTGATTGAAACATATTTTGTGAGGAAAAAAGAATCGCAGATTCAGCTGTTGACTTAGATTAAATGTTTACAGGTCCTGTGCATGTTACAGGTTTCTACACACTCGATCAAACTAGCCTTTTATCTTGCTATTTAAAAAAAAAAATTCAGAAAATGTCCAGAATCAAGGGAAAATACTTTCCCTTTCTCAACAGTGGGGTCCCAGAAATGACTCTTTAATTTCATTTATGTAATTGCATTAGCTACAACAAGCAAATGGTGCTGTTTGGGTCTGGTTTGGTTTTGGGGGACAGGGTCTCATTGGGGTCCAGGCTGGCCTGCAGCTCACTGTGTAGCTCAAACTAGCCCCTAACTCCCAGGCCTGAACATGCGGTGAATACTGACTTAGCGTGGGTTATAGACAAGGTCCCCCGTTCCCGGCTTGATTTCACTTCACTCGTAATACTTGGGCACCTGAGATACCTAGACAACAACTTTCGACTTTACCTCAAGCCTACACTGACACACTCGTGACTTCCTTGCCATTCCACCAGTGAGCGTCTCTAAAGGCAAGTCCTAAGTACTTCCTGTGCTGCCCTCTCCCTCTAACGGGGAAAACCTGCCTCCCGCCCACACCTGCAACTCATCTCACCGGTGTTACCTGTGAATGCCTCACTAATAAAACCTAGTGACGGTTCCCACCCATTCCACCCCTGCCCCAAGAAGATCTGTCCCTTGAGGCCTTCTCAAGTCCCTGCCACAGTTGGTGACCTTGGACTGCCATTCCCGGTGCTCTACAAGGTCGCCTTTGTGTATTCATTCCGAGAGCATTTAGCGCAACACCGGGTACTATTTATTTTTCTCCCCCACCAACTATGAGAGGGTGCAGGGTGTTTTAGACCTATTTGTCTCCATACCCCTACCACCTGCCCGCTAGCAAATGAGGCATTTCACTCTGGGGAAGTGAAGCGGACAGCCAGGCCGCCCTGTGTGGTCGTCGATCCTCATGGTATCAAGACACATAGATTTAGCCCTAATTCCTTTTCTTCGAGTCACAGTTCTGAACACATTTCTCCATACAGTCTTCAAGCCTGGCCTAAAAGGATTCTCTCTCAGGTCCCTTGCATAACCCAACAGACTCAAAGTCCCTTTGTTCCTGACGAGGAGCCTGAGCGGAAATGGGTGCGCGGTGGACGAATCCAGGAAAGTTTCGGGAACGTATTTATCGTCCTTGTCTCTTTCCTCCTCTCCGTGCATTTCCATCTCTTTCCCAGGCTCTGCACCTCTTAGCCATCTATCTAATCAAGACAAATCTTTCATGCGGCAATTAAAATACAGCTCATCTTCAAGGGGAAGAGAAAAACAAAGGCTGAGACAATTAGCTGACTGTGCCAAACAGCATGGTTCACCCCCACCCCCCTCCAGCTCCTGCCCGCCCCATCCCTCCCCAGCTTCCTCCAATTGCTAGCTTTTAAGTATTTTCACAGGAAGGAGAAACTTCATTCCTGCTGAAAGGTAAGGGAACAGACAGCCTGGAAAATGGCTTAATTGAATTTCGTATGAAAAATGCTTAGGACTATTTAAGACAAACGTTGGACTCCTGGCTCACTGGAATTGCATTAGCGGAGAAAGGGGACAAGAGACACTGACTAATCCGTAGCTGTCAGGTTTGGGCAGAGTATGGCATTAGCAGGACAAGGAGCGACAAGGCTTCCCAGAGTGGGCACTGCAGAGCAGAGAGGCAAACTGTGCTGGTAATGACTCAGAAGGTGGAGAAGGGACTCGCGACGCACGAGGCTGTGTGTGCCTTGATTACATTAGCACAACTTGTAGCATTACACAGTGCACGCACTTTGATTGTATTAGCTCTGAAGCGTCTGTAAAGGCCACTGTTTTATTCGGCTCCCCACACCACCAGCCTTTCCTACAACATCCCCTACCAGCATATTCGAGCATTAGCAGTTGGGTTTTCTAAATTCTTTTAGCCATTGATGGCTGCCAGCAGTCAAATTAAATTCAAAGGGTTTAGTATAGCTCCGGGTTTTAGCTATATAATTTACTAAGAATGCCCAAAGCTCTTGCAATCTAATTTTCAGTTCAGCAATGAATACCATTTCCTAACAAAATCTGCCTGAAATTTCCTTTTGAGGTTCTGGGAAGTGGGAAAAAAAAAAAACTGTGACACCTGTGTGTCTTCCTTCTGGCACTGACTCAAAAAAAAATGTGTGTGTGGGGAGGGGGGAGAATCTCAACCTAGAGTAAGGGATATACCTCATGCGAAAGTAGTTCAGGAAAAAGAATCAAAGAAAGGATTGGTCTCGATGGCCAGGGCATCTGGGCTCACGTAGACATCTGCATTCCCTTTTTTAGACTTAGATTTTTTTTTCACTTTCTAAATCCAATACTATATCTGTTACGTCTCTGCTATTAGCCAGCATAGGCCTAACCAATGATGTGGCTCTCTAAAAATAAATAGAACCTTGGTAGAAAACCCAGATTTGATCATCCCTGCATTTTTTTTTTAACGATGAATGTAGTCTCCTTTCTGTGGGAGAGAGAGAACACTGTCAAACCCTAACCGTGGTGCTAATTTCCTTTCTGACATTTCATCCAAAGTACCAAGGCTTACAGGTTCCCCGAGAGTCAATGTCACCGTCCTTGAAAGGAAATAAGAGAGTAACAAAAGCGTGCAGCTACTTTGCAGGGTGACAATCCCAGCACTTGGGAAGCCAAAGCAGACAGATCATGAGTTCAAGGCCAAGGTACCTTACGCAATGTGACTCTATCTTTAAAAGATAACTTTAAATCTGTAGTTTAACCTACAGTATTGATTGCTTTCATCCATGAAAAGATGGCCTTCTAAATGGGGCACCAATATGATCACTGCCAAGGCAGGAAGAAGGGGCAGGAGGAGAATGTGAAAGACAGACGATGTGGGGGGGGGGGGGGCTGTGGAATGCTGTCCCCCGGACGTGACATAGCCATCACGCTCAAAGTCTCACAGTGACTGTGGTTATCTGCACAAGATGGGGCGCCATCAACATTCCATCACAAATGGGAAAAGGGCGAATGAGGCTCCACCCTCCCTGGGGAGCTATCGGCAGTTAATGGTTGCTGGGAAGCCGGGGTTATTTTCTTGTGTGGTTTAACCACCATTACATTTGCCCTGTTTCAGCCAATAACCCCAACCCAAGCTCATGTGAGCAACCCTAATTAAACTCAGTGTGTCAGAAAGAAAAACAAAGACATGAAAACGGGAGGGGGGCTTCTGCAATGCTCAAATAATAATAAAGAAAAACAACCGAAGATGGTCTCTTAACGTGAGATTTGAAAAAGGCATGAGGGATAGTCAGAAAATGTTTAGAGCCACCTGTACAATCTAGAACCATCCAACGCCATTATAGACGACTTTTGGATTCCGTCCTCTCTCGCGCTGGCACATGGGACTTCTGAATTCTGGCCATATGGACAAAGTAGCTGAGGGCAATGCAGCTGACAGTTGCCAGGTGGAAGGGACACACGTGCCCTCTCTCCCTGTCACAGAGACAGGACGCGCCACTGAAGGAGGCTGCAGCCATCAACTCATCAGGCTGAATTAATTTAATTAATAAACGGCATAATTTGGGAACCCATTAGAGAAGTCAGCGATGTTGGCTAGCTACCCAGAGCCGTGGTAATCACTCACATCAAGCCAGCTAATGTAACTCCAGAAATCAGACCGTTAAAAGATAAACTGAAAAGAGCCAAATTCCTAATGGCTGTAATGATCTAATTCTGTTTGTCGACCTCACGCCTATGATTTTCCACTCGGTAAGCCCCTTTATTTCTTACAATAAACTGTATAGTTTATGAAATTGGAAAAGACTAGCCAGAAAGCTTTTTTGTAGGTTTTTAAAGCCCACTACCATATCAGCCCTGCCATGGAAAACCAATGCCAGACACAGAAACCTTCCTTCTAGGTCACCACCTCTGCTCACGCCCTCTCTGCCTCACCCGCTCCTTAAGCAGTCTGTGACCAGCGCTCCGAGGGTGTGACAGAAAACACGACCGTGGAGTAAGAGTCGAAATTAACCAATTCTGTGGAGTGTAAATGACGCTACTCTCCAAGCCCCGCTTCCTCCCCACTCCCAGTTGAACCCATCTCCGCCCACTTCAGTTCCTAATAAGAAGCCACATTTGTTTGTAGAGCAGCAGACAGAAAATTAATGTTGTCGGCCTTTCGCTTTCCAATTAATTTAGTGAAGCAGGAGCTAAATAATCCAACTCTATCAAGTCCGGATATGGAAATATCAGCTGCAGAGAGACCTGGTAGATGAGCGGGGGGGGGGGGGTGGGGGGAGGGGGAATAGGCAGCATTTTTGTTGGATTTTTAGTTAACTTAATTGGGGGTGCTGCAGGCTGAGGCGCTTGTGTTGGGGTCAAACAACAACTGGAAGCAGTTGGTTGACTCATCCTACCAGATAGGATCCTGGGATCAAACTCAGATCAACGGAATTAGCAGAAAGCACATATACCCAGTGAGCCATCCTCACCAGCCCTAACCAGTATTTTTAAATGACTTCCCGTGCCAGGGATTTTAGTAGGCCCTTACACATAGCATATTTCAATTTCATCTCTCTAAGAGCCCCACAAGGAAGAAATGATTATGTCTATTTTACATAAGCTCTCCTTACATAGAAAGTTTAAGTAACTTCTCAAGACTCACAGAATAAGAATGTGGCAATCCTGGGACAGTATCCAATGTCTGACTCCTTAAATTAAAATGCAGATGAATTAATAATAAAAATTATGGTGTTTGGCGCATGGTTATTCATGGGATACACGCATTTGCCCGATGGGTTTAATTCTCCTTTCTTCATGAGTGTTGGGGGGGGGGGGACATGCGGGTGGATACACGCACACCTCTGTGCGCATACAGAGGGGGCAGCTTCCAGAGATTGGTCCTCTCCTTCCACCTTGTTTCTGAGGCACGGTCTCTCTTGTTATTTCTGGGCTGCATATTCTTGGCTAGCTAGTCCCTGAGCTTCCCACCCATTCTCCCGAGTCCACTTCCCAGCCCCCTGCAGGAAGGACGGCACTGTACATGCGTGCCACCCCATCCGGTTTCTCACGGCTGTTTACATGAGTGGGGAGAGCAAACTCGGGTCATCAGGTTTGCATGGAAAGTGCCTGATGACCGTTTCCCATTTAGACCCTTGATGGCTCTAAAACTCCAGTTTAAGTTTTGGCTTTGTCATTATTGTGCGACCACCTTCAATGTTGTCGTTTATCGCATGAGAAACAACCCGTATCCATTCTTTTTTTAAAAAAATTATCTTCACATTTTCTCTTCTTCGTTTAAAGATTTGGGCAGGGAAGATAATAGACACTACACCTTCCTAAAAAAATAATGAATTGAGTTTAATTTTAAATTAACTCTGCATATAGCTTGTTACATCTTACAGACACAGGTCACATGCATTTCTGACTGAAGTTAACATTACAAAGGATCGATGTCCAACGAGATCCACACAATGGATATGTGTGCATCAGACATCTAAAAGTTCTCCAGAAAGCAATTACACTGAGTGCCATCTAATAATAAATCCCCAAGGACGGCCATGATCCGAGCTGCATTGCCTGACAACTCTGCCCCCACCTGACTCCACACTGCAGTCTCCACGAGACGCGCTCTGAGAGAACAGATGTTCTGCTTCGGGTTGAGAAATCAACGGTTCCCATTCATATGTTCCAAAAATTCAAAGGCCTAGTGCTGCTGTTTTAAGGATGCTAATTAATTCCAGCCCTTATGCTCCAATGTTCTCACAGTTTCCATCACTTGCAATCTCAAAGGACCTTGGTCCCCGCTATCTCTTTTGAAAGCCTGTGGAGAGAAACAACTAGGAAATACACACTTCACTGACGTAGCAGGGAGAAGGGAATCATCAGCCAATAGGCTCCGAGTTTGTTTATTTTCCCATGTCGGCATCATTGCCATCCTTCCCGGTGATCAGTTGGAGCAGGTAGGCACAGTCCAGGTGACAAACGCACTGAAGCAATGCCTAGAGATTCCTTGGGGACGTTTTCCTACATTTATTTACCATTCCAACAGACTAATTTTGGAATCATGGTTTTTTTTTTTTTTTAAAGCTATTTCTGAATCAATGGCTTCTTCTACTGTCCGTTTGGTTTTCATTCTAGTGTTGCTTGTGCCTAACACTCAACATGTTAAGAAAACAGGTTTATGGGTTTGAGGACCACGAGACAACAGAGCTGACAAGATGGCCCCATGGGTAAAGAATCCATGTCAAAACAGCCAGGCAATGGGGCCTTCGGTATTCCCACCTTTGCCGAGATAGAGATGGAAGTATCCCTGGGGCTTGCTGGCTAAGCAGCAAGTAAGCTCCAGGTTCAGCTAAAGTCCCTGTCTCAAATAATAACTAATAACACGGAGGGACTCAGGGAGTAAAAGCCCTTGCTGCTCTTGCAAAGGAAGGGAATTTGGTTCCCAGCACCCATACTGGATAGCTCACAGCTACTTCCGTGACACCATTCCAGGAGAGACTTGAACAAACATTTACTCACCCCTAAATAAGAAACCAACAACAGATCAAAATAAAGGATACCACCAAAGTCCAACCTGGCAAACCCATTTGTTTTATTAGGGCTACTTAAAGAAATAAAGGTTGGAGAGTGACTTATGGGAATAGGAATGACCCAAAAAGTTGTTGTGTCACCAAAGCCCACCTCAGCATGGGTGACAGCTTGGGAAAGCTGGGACCCTGGAGCACACTGCAGAACTTGCAACTACTCACCAGATCAGAGTAGATTTTCCAGGAAGCTAGGCTGGTGTGAGAGCGTCTCTCAGCAGTCCTTACTGCATAGTATTAGCTTGGGGAGACAGAAGCCTAGTGAATCTGGTCAGTTTTAGGAACTCCCTGAAGCTTTTCAGTTGCTTACTTCCCAGGTTTTAACAAGCTTCCCTGCAGAATAAAATGCTTCGCCTCTCTTTAGTGCATCCTGAATCTTAATGAGCTTCATTTCAAAATGGAAAGTATTATCTAAGAAAAATCACTACATAACAGCCTGCGACTCCAGCTTCATAAGCTCTGAACACCTCTTCTGGCCCCTGTGGAGACACACACGCATGTGAAGTACAGAGGGACACACACACATAGACATAAATAAAAATAAGTTCTACAAGAGCTAGTTTCCAGGACAGGCTCCAAAGCCACAGAGAAACCCTGTCTCGAAAAACCAAAAAAAAAAAAAAAAAAAAAAATATGATGGAGAATAGCTGAGAAAAATACCAAAGTCAATGCACACACATGCAAAGCTCTCAGAACAATATGTGTGTAAAGATACCACAGTCTCTGCAGTTTTATGTAAATGCCCTTTGCTGAGACACACACGTGCATTCATGCCAGTGCGCACATGTACATTCATATCAGCACACGCGTGCACCTACATGCACATAAGCAAGCATACATACATGCACAAACACACATAAAAAGAAAAAATATAAAAGGCTTAAGAAAGAGAAGACATTACATACTTAATGTTGTGTCTCCCTAAAATCCCTCATTGACATTCCATCCCCTAATGTGATGGTGTCAGGAGGTGGGGCCACTGGGGAAAATTATTTTATGAGGATGGGGCCCTTGTGAATGAGGTTAGTGCCCTGAGAAGCAGAGACCAGAGAAAGTGTGGGCTCTCTTTTTTGCCATGTGAGAAAACAAAAGTCAGCTCTCTGCACTCTAGAGAAAGTCCCCACCAGAACTTTATGCTGAAGTTCTACCTTCTAGAACTGTGAGAAAAAAAAATGTTAATTGTTGAAGCCAC
Organism: Arvicola amphibius; assembly: GCF_903992535.2. Classification (NCBI taxonomy): domain Eukaryota; kingdom Metazoa; phylum Chordata; class Mammalia; order Rodentia; family Cricetidae; genus Arvicola; species Arvicola amphibius. Next base: position 27,275,014 of record NC_052057.2, on the reverse strand, counting down.
CCAGTCTATGTCATGGCAGACACAGCGTCATGGCAGCCCTCACTAAGGTTTAATAGTCCCACCCTTCTCCACCACTGTTGCCATGCTGAAGCCAAGGAATGGAACAATTAGGGCCAGAGTAGGAAGATTCAGCATGTTAAAGAGAGATATTTAAGAACTCATGCCCAATCAGTTAGGGCCCAGGAAATAAAGTAAAGGACAGGGAGAGAGAAAGAGAGAACCACTCCCCATTTCTCTGTGGTTACTTGGGGATGTAAAGATGAAAAATACTTGAGAAAGATTTTGGTATAAGAGTCACCAGCCAGCCAGTTGTGGTAGTACACACTGGTAGAATCTGTTGAAAAAAGTGGAAGCAGGAAGATTATGAGTTCAAGACCAGCCTGGGCTACACATTTGAAAAAGAAAAAAAAATCACTGGTCTCCCAGGAGCCACTATTACAAATGTCAATGGAAAGATCACCTCAATGAACCTGAGAGCTAAGAGTTAAGACATCACTGCACAGAGTAAGGGATGCAGTCTAGGAAAGCTCGATTTCCAGAGATAAAACCCAGTTGCCATGAGATACACACACTCATACCTGGAAAGTCTATGCAGGGTTATTTCATAGGTCCTGCTGGAGCAGTAAGGGCCAGGAGCCATGGGGTTAATGTCAACATACCTTTCTGGGCATCCACAGACGGGAGAGTATTCGCAGGAATGATTTTTCATTGTAAATGCTTATTATTGATCCCGGAAGGAAGCCAGTCAAGCAAGAGCAGAGAACAGTGAGTGCTTTTCCTTCACCAGAACGAAATGTCAAAATGTAAGTCCACATGGTGGTAACGATCCTTTCTGTGTGGGCTTAGTTGCCACTAACCGCAAGCAAACGGTGTGGACATATCACCATACAGTCTCCTCACCTGTGGAAAAACTGCGTTGACAGAGGCACTTGAGACTTGACGTGTGAAGATCGAAATAACATAGCTGATATATGGAGAGCATACAAAAACGTTGGGAAATTTAGAGTTTAGTCTATAACTGATGGTCAAACAGCACAGCCAGCTGTGAATTATGTCGTACTCTGATGGGTAGTAACGAGAGTACACAAACCTGAGCGGCTCTGGCAAGAACAAACTGAGTGACCTTGAACGAGTCCTCTAAACTCTCTGGGTCTCACTCTCCTGGTGAAAAGGGAAGAGACCGGCCCATGAGGTTCATTTCACCCCCAGGGTTCCAGGTAGAAGGTTTCCAGTCTCCTGAAGAACTACTAAAAATATATCCCCTTCAAAATGCCAAGGGTTACATCACCCAGAATCCAAATGTTGATTGAGATCATCCGTGAGCAAAAAGAAGCACTGAGAAGCCTGGTCAAGTGTTCCGTAGTCATTTGGTGAGGCAGATTTGAAGGCATCTATCTTAAGCACACCCAGATGTCTACACCACTTGGATGTGTGGTTAAAAGTTAATATTTGACTGAAGGAGATTCAAAAAGGACCCCTTCTTCACTAGAAAGGCTAGCGCCACAGTGAAGGATGAGCAATAGGGCAGCTTCACGGAGAGTGTGACACACTATGGCTAGTGTCTTCCTGATGACACTAGTCGCTGAGTTTAACATACCATGGTTGTGCATTCTCTCATCAATAAACACTGGCTGCATAACTTTCCCAAGTCAGGCTGTAGAGAAGGAAGGAGAAAGCTCAGAGGTCTCTCTCTCTCTCTCAATCTCTCTCTCTCTCTCTCTCTCTCTCTCTCTCTCTCACACACACACACACACACACACACACACACACACACACACCGCTCACTACAAATGAAGAATTCACTCAGAAAACACAAGTCCACAAGCAATTCCTAAGTGACTCTCCACAGTGTCACACAGTTCAGGGCAGTAAGCGGCATTTATCCAGCTGACTGAAATGTATTCATGATCTTCCTTGAGCAAAGTGAACCATCAATTCTACATGATTAGTGCTCTGTGGCTTCTCCAGTGAAAGGAGAACGTGATGGATGAATAGACAGGAAGCAGGATCTGGAGGATGCTCACACCAGGAAGGGAAATTCATACAAAGGCACCGAGGTGAGCAACCTCAGAGCAACCAGGATGAAAGAAGTTGAATCTTGTGCTTTTGCTAGCAGGGGACAACCACCTACACAGGTCCCTAATCACTATGTCTCGACCTCCCTACAATTAATCTAATCCCATCACACCAATCACTCTGAACACCTCCTTAGCCCAAAGTCTTTGCTTCTTTCACCAGGGCCACCCATCTCATGAGGTGGCTAGCTGCTAGACATCAGTTTGGAGGTCTAAAGAACCAACCTGTTCACTAATGTGGGGAAGGCACAACCTTCCCATTTCTGCTCACAAGCAAAAAGAATAGAGGGTCTCAGCCCTCCTCCTTATCACCTTACCTTGAGGTGAATTCTCTGATTTTGGCTAATCCATTCATTTCCATCCACAAGAAAGCAAGGAAACACATCAGGAGCAAAAGAAACAAAAAGCCAAGGCATTGGGAATCCGAGCTTGAGACAGGGTGGAGAATGACCGACACATTTGGGGTGGGGGGGTAGATCACTGCTCTGCTGGCCGTATGACCATGGTTAGCCATAGTCACACATGGCACCACATCCCCATAAAGAACTCTCTCTGCAGATCATCAGAACCTAAAGCATAGATGACATCAACCTCAGGTCATGATGAGAAACAAACTCAGGACCAAGGCCAACCAGAGACAAATATCAAAGCAAATGCAGTCATGTGTTGCAGGAAGACATTTTAATCAGAGATGCACAGTGGCCCCCAAAGACTACAGATTTTAAAGTCCTATCACCCACACAGTGACACTATGGCACTGTAGATTAGCTCTCAGCTCACACTGCAAACTTGCAGCACTGCAGCCTCATGGTAGGCCAGCATGGAAATATGCACAGTACGGCCGCAGCCTCATGGTAGGCCAGCATGGAAATATGCACAGTACGGCACACTTGGTAATGACAACGACTAGGTTACTGGCTTGTGCATTTACTATACGAAGCTTTTATGGTGGTTTTAGAGTGTAATCAATAATTCTGTTTTCTCTTAAAAGCTTGCTTTGAATCTCTAGGCTGAAGCAACCCTCTTGTGCCTTCAGTGAATCAAGGGGTCGTGTTGAATAACTGGCCTTGACCATCAAGGCTTGTGGGCTGACTCTCTGTGATGTCCAAGCGACAACAAACACACAGAATGGTGTGTTAGCCTACAGTGTCTCTGCCGTTAAGCTGTCTGTGCACAGAACAAAAGAGAAAATGTTTCCTAACACACTCAGCAGTGACCTCGATCTCAACCAAGTTAGCCCAAACCATTATTTCATACCATTTCCGGGGTTAGAGTACTTTAAAACCTTGGTTTAAGAGAATTTTTATAAATAAACTACTTTCTTTAACGGTTTCTGCTTCACTTAGCTTCTGAAACACTGTGGGTCTATTGTTCTAGGGTTTGATGTGGGGCCCTTCACCTTCCACATTCCACCCTTTGACGGGCTCCTCTCAAATGGCAGTTTCTATTTATATTTCAACATATTAGTATAACAAATTTAAATAAAATTCTCCACTTGTATCATTAATTAGCATTTGGTTTGGCAATGGGCCTGATTAAATGCCCTTGGCAGCAAAATGATTTAAATATCGAAAAGGTTATTTTTATCATGTATTTAAAAATGCCTGTTAGGCAGCTATTCCCACCAACTTCCCCCTCCCCTGCTCAGAGGCCAGTGTGGTTCTTAATACACCTCTCCAGGTTGTATTGAGTAACTGTCAGTCAACACGGTCAGTCTGCCAAGGAATGGGGCGAGCTGCTCACAATGAGGGCCGTTTAAATGGTTCAGTTTTTTTTTTTTTTTTAGTTTAAATGAATAAAATAATCCTCTTCTAATCCAAGCTAAACTATCAAGAAATTAGATTTTCCTTCTGGTTATCGATATTTTACAGAGCTATAAAGAAAGATCTATTTAACCAGAGGATTGAATGGGGTTCCTCTGTGAAAGGGAAGGGTCTTTGTCAAGCACCTGGGCTGGACTATGAACTGGGCCGGATGTAGAAAATCTCTTCTGTATCTGAACTTTCGTGCATAGATTCTCATATTTGTTCACGCCTGACTTTGCATCAAGCGGCCCAGTGCCTAGCAAACGGTAAAGACTTGCCAGACATGGGCTGAAGAAGGAAGTGAAGAACACCCATTCATTCTACACCACTGAAGACGGGGCCAGCATAAGATACAGGAGACTGAGCTGGAGGGGGGCTACTCTGATTGGAGAGCTTGTTGCTCTTCTAGATGACCTGAGTTCAGTTCCAGACACTCATGCTGGGCTGCTTGCAACCACCTATAACTACAATGCTAGGGGGTCTGACAGCTCTTCTGGCCTCTGTGGCACCCACACAGACACATACACATAAATAAAATGAAATCTTGAAAAACTAAATAAGAGGGATGACTAAATGTTCCTCCTTATTTACAATTCTAATTAAATGAGACATACTTATGTTATCAAAGATAAAGACTATGGAGGGGAAATGCTGGGAGAAAGCCATGTAAAAACCCTTAGAAAAGCATATTTTCTTCACTTATGAGGTGATCTGGGTAAACGAAATAGAGAAGAAAAAGAATAGAAGAAATGTGTCCGTAATTAACGTAAGGAAATAATATATTTAGATAACTCTTACCACCAAGTCTTCTATCAGATGTTTAAAAAGAACATTATATGAAATGAATAAAAATATCCATTTACTGTGACTTTGCCAGACACACTGCTTGTGTTTTTCTGACTCATCAGGGGAGTTAGAAAAATTGTTCCATGATGACTAATGGTTTGGTCACTAGAATCAAGATTTAAATGCTAAAAATGGAGAGTTTTATTTAATAAAGCTCTTTGGAATGTTTTCTTGACATAAAAGTAATTATTTACGGAGCAAAAGAAATTCGAGATAAAGAAAAGTAGGGAGTTGAATGTCCACGTGTCTGAGAAACCCTCAAGAAAGAGAGGCTGGACGTGGTGGCACACACCTTTAATCCCTCCACTAGGCAGGCAGGCGGATCTCTGAGTTTGAGATCAGTCTGGTCTACAGAGCCAGTTTAGGACTGCCAGGGCTACGCAGAGAAACCCTGTGTGGAAAAACTAAGAAAAAGGAAGAGAGGGAGGGAGGGAGGGAGGGAGGGAGGGAGGGAGGGGGGGGGGGGAGGGAGAGAAACTGAAAACTCCCAGGACAGAATGAGGAGAGAAGTCTAACTCTGGAGAGAGGGTAGTTAGAAAACTCCCACCATCTTCTGTCACAAAAAGGGTGTTACCCAAGATTTGGCACAAAGGGAACCCAAGTCTTGAAAGAAATCAAAACAGATCTAAGATAAAAATATCCATTATCCAAACCCTCCCACACAGAAGGCAGCTACTTTTCAACCATAACTCACCAGTGAAGAAGGTGGGCTTTAGGACAAGTTATATAGGATTGAAATTGTCCTCTGAAGCGCAATGCTAGTTTTCCTATCCTCCCTGAACATTCTCTTCCCAGCGTTTTAGGGAATCGCTTTGATTGGATGCAGATGCTTAACTTTCTTCTTTCCTTTCCTTGGTGCTACTAAAAAGCAAACAGCCCAGGGAAGGTTTGCTAACATCCTTCTCTCTGAAGGGTTAAAGGGAAAGCATGAATTAGGTCTAGGACTCCGTCAGTACATCTCTTGTTGTGCAAGCATGAGGACCTGAGTTTGGCTCCTCAGGACCCTCATTAAGAGTCAGAGGTGTCAGGGAAGGTTAAGTGGGGCAGGCACTAAACAGCCAGTCTCGCCAATCAGTGGGTTCCAGGGTCAGTAAGAGACCCTGCCTCAAAACAGCAAGGCGAAAATAACAGAGGAAGACACCTCTGGGTCCACACATGCATACACAGCAAAACACAAGCACACATACAACACACACGATAAAATAAAATACATTTTAAGAAAAGAGAAGCATGGAGAGATGGAGCCTATCCTGGAACTAGCTCTTATAGACCGGGCTGGCCTCGAACTTACAAAGATCCATCTGCCTCTGCCTCCCGAGTGCTGGGATTAAAGGCGTGAGCCACCACTGCCTGGCCCAACACCCTCTTCTAACCTCTGCAGGCAACCCACACATGTATACATACTCATACATAGATACACACACGTTCACATAAGTAAAAATTAAAATAAATGTAATAATGAAAATTAATAATTAAAGTGATAGACAAGTGGAAGGATTTGAATATACCTATTCTGTGAGAAAAGAGAAATTGTGGATTAAAAAAATGATCTTCATGGGGTCCTCTGTGTGACAGATGTTGTACTAAGAATATTAGGATATTACATGTATTACCTCTCTTAATCCATATCCCTGAAAATTAGCATATTAATATTATTTCTATTTTAGAGATAAAAGAATTGAAAATCAAGAGGATTTACCAGTTTTCACAAAGCTGACAATTAGTGCAAGAAAGAGCTGAACAGAGGTCAGTTGGGGCCAAAGCAGCTGTAATCATGATCCCTCTCCTAGCCCAGGCAATATCCATGACGAGAGGAGGCTTCAGGTACCAGCCACGCTCTTGTTGTGGGCTACAAATACACACCCATCTTTATATGACCTTTACTGTGTTCACTACCAAGCCCTCGGCTGCTTTTGCAACCTGCACCCTGGAAATAATCGTCACACGTGAGGGTCATGATCCTTGTGGGTGCTTTTTAACTAACTCCTGTGAAGAGAAAATTGCCTCTATTGTGAGTACTGGGTTTGTCTACTGGTCTTACGTCGGTCTTATGATCTTTACTATCATGACCACCACCAGGACCAAAGCATATCTTCTCCCTCTCTACAGGTGCTACTGCAACTCCTCGCAGTTAACGGTAGTAAATGGCTGGTAAACTGAATGAATGAACTGAATTGTCCTGAGTTACAAACCAGGTAGCTGGGTCCTCATCATCTTCCACCCAAACGGTTCCTGAGCTTCAACTTTGTGCTTGGTGATATTATGATTATATCCCAGTGACACTGTGCTCTTTCATTTTTTTTTCCAATATCTTTTTTATTTAATGTTTGTCTCAGGTTGTTTTCGTTGTTGTTATTGATGAGACAGAGTCTTGCTCAGTAGCACAGGCTGGCCTGCAACTCACCGTGTAACTCAGACTGGCCTTGAACTCAGTATTCCTCCTGCCTCGCCTTCCCAAGTGTTGAGATCATACGTGGGAGCCACTATACCTGAATCAGTACTTTTAAATCCGGTTTCTTGTTACACCATTATAGATACCCATAAACATAGACATAATAGAATTTTATACCTTTAAGCATCGCTGTTCGGAGATAGAAGTTGGTACCCCAGACAAATACAGGTAGTCCTGCTATGATGACCCCATTAGGGAAGTGGAAAATGCACATTTTATCCCTGAATCCCTTTAATTACAAAGATTCAATTCTGGAAGTAGGGAGACCTTGCAAGTAGTGGTGGTGGGGGGAAGAGATCAGGGATCTGAAACGCTGGCAAGTCGTCTTGTGATTTTACTCCCGTTCCTGTTCAGAATTCTCCCCACATTTGGCGAAAGTTCTGAGAACCACCGCCCCCGAGTCGTTTAATTGCCCGATGTCTGAGCCTTTCCTCCTTCTCAGTACAGTTCTTGCCAAGCAGCCATTCTGGTGGTTAAGATATGCGGCTCCTCAGGGATATAATTAAGGAGCCGCTGAGATGCTCCCATCAAAGGCCAGTTCCTCCTCGGCAGCCAACGGCTGTTTGTGCAGGTGAACTGCTTAACGGTCCTTTCATGTCCCAGAGTCCATGTGTGTTTAAAGGATGGAGGTGAGTGGGCAGGACGGGCGGTTTATCGTCTCTGCCTCCTCGTTTACCGTCACTCTGGTCTTTCACAGGGCACCACCTCCGCTGATGGAAATCAAGGGCCACACAGCACCCGCGTTATTGGGATGAAAGGTAAAATGCATTCTTTGTCCGCTCTCTGTAAGCGTATTTAGAATTATCATGGCAATAAATCTGATTTTAAAAAAAATCCCAAAATAGATAGCACTTCCTCAAGAGCAGAATGACTATGGGTTTGGCTCCCCAGAGCAGTTGTAGGTATTTTTCCAACATACGATTTTCCAGTGTGCAAATATTCCCTTTTAAACATTTCCATCAGCCTGTGGATATTCCTAGATATGAGGTCAGCTTGTTGAACTGTGTCGGTCTGCATGTTCTGCCTGCAGCCTGGATACCTGCTCTAGGTTTCTCGCAGGGATTGGCGGGCTCTCAGCCGGGTGAGTTCAGCGCCATTCTGCTGCCTGACTGAAGGCCACAACCCTCTACGACTTCAGCACCAGGATGGCCCAGTGAAACAGTACTCATTTAAACTGGGCTTTCTCTCGGCCTCACCTGAAATTCTACACCTCAGAATTTATGATGTGCCTATCATGTTCCTATAAGGTCAGACTAAGAAGTCATAAAAAAAAGTACGCCTCAAAAAGCAGACTGGGCAGGGTGGCTCAGAGGTAGAATCTGTGCTTAGCATGGACAAGGCCCTGGATTTACTCCTCAGCACCAAGAAACAAAAGGAAAACACACACACACACACACACACACACACACACACACACACGTAAGTGACAGAGGCAGGTAAATACTCGAGCAGATGGACTAGCAAAACTGCAACTTTCAAAGAAACCTGAAGACTTTTTTCACTACCAGAAATCAGGCCACGAGCATCACACAAGGACAAAAACAGAAAGTAGATTTTTTTTTTAATTTATCGGGAGGACATGACAAGTTTTGACACTGAGAAAAAAATGACATAAACGTAACAACCTCAGACCCTTACCACAGAAAACTTGAGGCCAAGCCCTGTGCCAGGAAGACAGATGGAACGCATCCTTCCACCCCAGCATCCTAAAATACGCAGGGGCTTTTGCACACCATCCCGCTGAACCACGAGAGTAACGCCATGAACACACTCATTGAATGCAAAGAGCCATAACATGCTTAACAACCACGTGTAGGTGATAGCAGCCCGCTGGAAAAACACCCAGGACATCTCGGACTCTGCTGGCAGGTGGAACAAAGAGAGCTGTACAGGACCCCCACACGGTGCTGAAAAAAACGCAATGATCCACCTAAAGCAATTGAGGAAAGATGACAAGCGCCAACTTCACATCATTCATCAAGCTCGCAATCAGGAATCACTCTACAGAGAATGGCGCTCTCTGTCCACAGATTGAGCATAGGCAAACGGCACAGATGGTGGGGACAGAGGGCAATGGGGAGGCCTAAGTGGTCTGTTGTTCTGAGAACAAGATATGCCCCTTCTAGGGGTCTCCAAAGTAGAGCGTTTTTGCTGAAACAAAATTTTATCTGTGAACAAGCCATCCCAGCCCACGACAGCATGAACTAGCAAAGGCTGGAGGCCAGTGAGGCCACCTCTTCACCCTGTTTTATTATCTTTGGCCACTGTTGCTATGACAACTTTTCTGAGATTTTATTGAAGACCAAGAAAATCCCTACAGGCACCGATTTTGTCTACAGGACATGAAGGAGCTAGTCAGCTTGGTGAAGGTTAAATGGTCAGAGCAGCTTACAACCATTACTTAGGAACCCTCCATCCCCAATTTTAAAACTTGTCTGAAATATTCACTTATATTGTCACAAAATTACATAGACACTTCTTTATAACCCTTAGTATAATAATTCCACAGAACCCCAGAGACTGCCCTGATTCCTAAACTCAAAATGCAATTTTCTCCTCTGTTAGCATAGACATCGCAAATGGAAAGAGGATTTGATTTTTGTTTTTGTTTGGTTGTTGTTGTTGTTTGGACTACTGGGCATTCGACCTCATGAGAAGGGGACCTTTGAGGCAGAAAACCAAATAAAACACGGAGATCAGAAAGTCCCCATGGCACTATGACTACATGGCCAAAAACAAGCAAGCAAAGTAGAACAGGGGGTGAAGAATTTCTCCTTGTTGCCCCAATCTATCAAAAACCGTGCTGGCTCCCCTCGGTGATTATTTATTTCCTGCTTTCCCCACATGGTGCTCACGATAATTATTGACTCTGGGAGATGTCAGAGCACGGCCACTTCAGCAAAGCCAAGTGCCTTTCAGCTCTTCTGAAGTGCAGATTCCCTATAAATACAGGAGAGCGCTAATCACCTGAGCACCCCTTGGCACAGCGGATCAATACTGAAGACGAACGATCCTCTTTCATTGAAAGTCAGAAGGCAAAAAAAAAAAAAAAAATACCCTTCATTTGCTATCTCTCTGATAAACTAGCATATCCTATGACTTGACAAATAAAATTTAAGAGCAGAGCTATCGCACAGACACAAAAATTTTTAGGGAGAAAAGCATCAGGGGTCAACCTGGTGTATGTCCTCTCCTTGTATAGATCTGTATATAGATATGGGTGTACAGATGCCTTTAAGAGCGAGATACTGACAGTAACACTGACACTCACCTGGTGATCTCTTACAAAATAAAATCATCCATTGTGAGTAGCTTGTAACATGAAATAGGCTGCGATACATATCACAAAATGGCTGGAAAAGCAGATAAGCTTCCGAGGTGATTTGGAGAATATTAAGTGTAAATTGTGCTTCTGTTTTGGGGGGGGGCACTTCCTTTCCTCACAGCCAGAGGCAGATGCTGGAGACCACAACGCTCGGGGTCATGCCTGGTCTGGATCCAAAGCTTCTAGAAGGGCCAAAGATGGATGGTGAGGCGTCTTTGTCCTTTCAACTCTTGTCAAGTTCACCTATGTCCCTAGCAAAGGCCAACTATCTTCAGGCCACAAACTAAGGACCACACCAGCACAGGCTTATGAGAGGTTTGCTTAACTGGGTTCATGGAGGTGGGAAGATCGATCCATCATGAGTGTGGATGGGCTGGGCCCTGGGCTGAATGAAAGGGGACTCTACGCCAAACACAGCAATGCGGGCATAAATTCACCGCTCTTTGTCCTTACTGCCGATGTAATGGGCATAGCTTCTTCGAGTTACTGCTACTTGGACTTCCCAGCAGAGATGGTCTATGGCCTGGCCATATGAGCCAAAGAAACGCTTGCCCCTTCAGTTGTTTTTGCCCGAGTATTTTCTCACAGCAACAGAAACAAAACGAAGACGCCAAGCAACATTCCTTATTGATTGAACAGTATGGTGAAGCTTGTATTCTGCCTGTGTGAACTAGAGCAGGTGGCACACTGATTCGAACTGTCCATCCTGGAGCCCGTGCCTCGGTTTCCTTGACTGTAAAGTGGAGATAACAGTATGCTGGCTTTACGCACAGCTCGTGAGGATGGAGTTCTGAGCACCTCAGCAGTGCCTAGAACGAACAGACCTTGATGATCAGCTCAGGTTGCACCAAACACCTACTAATGTCCAGTTCTGCAGGATATAAAGGACCTCCAATTCCACGTGACTTACACAGTCCATTCAAAAGGGCATTCATCCTTCCGTATTTCCCCCTTAAGCCACCATGCACTAAGCTGCTAATTGCATAACAGTCTTTCCACGATATCATCATTCATTTCTTTAGCCATCCAAACAAATATTTTTTAAAAGGTTGTTAACTCCAGCTTCAGGAAGGAAATGCTGGAGTCTGGAGACTCAGATCCGTTGGTAAGTACTGGCCTAGCATGTATGATGCCCTGGGCTCAGCCCTCAGCAACATATCAAGCCAGACCTGGTAGCACAAATTTGTAAGCACTCAATAAGAATGGAGGATCGGAAGTTCAAGGCCCTCTCTAGCTTCATAGTGAGTTTGAAACTAGAATCAGATACATGATACCCTGTCTGCAAGACGAAAGGGGAGAAGAAAGACAAAGGAGGAAGGGAGACAGAAAGAAAAGACAAAACACTAACCTTCCGATGTACAACCTCATTAGAAGTAAAAATGACAGTAACTATTGACCTTTTATGGAGTATTCTGCCTGCTAAGCATGTGGTTAAGCACTTAAGAGCTTATTTCATTTAATCTTCAGAAACACCGTCATAAAGCAATTGTTATGAGCTCTTACAGCTCATAGAAGGAAAGGATGGACTGACTCACCTAAGGCCACGCGTGTAGACATGTAGTCAAATAACACTTTCAGCTGTGACAAACACACCCCAAATCTTAGAGGCTTGACAACAGCTCTGCAGCCTGATGCAGGAGGATGATGGGGCTGTGCCACAAAATACAGTCAAGCACCAAAGCTCCTTCAATCTTCCTAGACCTCTTCCAAGTCTCTCCCCACCCCCAACTCCTCTTCCTCCATGTGGCTGGGGGACGGGGTGACAAGGATCTCACATGTGTTTCTATTCCAGGCCTGGGGGTGGTTAAGTCTGCTCCTGGGTTCATTCCAAGGGCCATATCATGTCATGTTCCACTGACATCTGAAGGAGGGTATGCCATGGAGCCAGCCTTGACACCCTCAGTGACAAGATTCACGGCCAGGAAACTGCAGAGCCGGGGCCTGAACACCCAGGCTCGTGAGACCTTACTCTCTCCTGTGACACTATTCCTATCCTGCATTAGCCTTGCAGATTCCCCCAGGCAGCACCCTGCCAGCTGCCTTCTCAACAGCTTGCTAAGACTCTCTCACTCCAGCTAAAGTTGTACTTGTGATTTTTTTTTTGAAAAGTTTTTTATATATACCTAGTTGCATTTAACTCTCTGGACGTGGTTTGTTGATCTCCTGGAGAAGAGTTGAGAGCACTGTAGGACACCCAAAAATCTACCTCCATCTCCATCAGCCTTCTATCCCATAAACACGGATCATCACTCCCCAAGATGGCGCCTTTTCAAAGTCGATATCAGACAGAGTACTGCTCTATTACATTTAAATTTGTGACAACCAAGATTGCCTTCTGTTCAATAGACTTTGTGTATCTATTAATTACATTCTTATCTTCCAACTAAGGAAATAAGAAGATAGGTTGATGGCGCATGTCACCTGTAATGTGATAAACATGAGAAAATGTTGAAAATGATATCCAAAGTGAAGTGATGCCACAGTTATAAATAAATAATTGATAAAATAGATATGCAAAATTATTCTAAATCTATGAAGGTCTACAGAACAATTAAGCATTAGAAAAGTCTTGGCCGTATATAAGGAAGCACACAGAAGTCAGGAAAATACTCAAGGATGACGTAAGTCTTGAATCTGATGGATTAATTCTGATACCTGGGCAACATGCTGCCAAAATTCCATTCAGGAAAGCCATCAATTCCTAACCATAAAAGGCTTCCCTCTCGGTGATAAAAATGAAAAACATATTGACTTCATTATTCCCAATTTCCCAATATTTTCAGCTTTCTACTTGCGTAACAAAGGTGAGTTCGGTTCCTTACCTTCCTTGAACTCAGAATGGTCACGTATGACTGGCTGGGGCTTATGGAACATGAGAGAAAATGACCATTGGTATGCTTAGACAGATTTAAGAGCAGGCATAGGATATCCTCCAGTCTCATTTTCCTTTGATAGTGGACTTAAAAAACATGACTATAAATTTTCTGAGGTTTCTCCCATCAAGAACTGGAACGTGTTTCCTCCCCTTTTCTATCTGAGCTGGCTTTGACACCTGACCTCTTGTTCTTACTTGAAACAAGGCTGGCATGTACTGTAGGCCAGGTTAGATCTCATTAAAGATGAATCAGCAGATGTTGGGGGAGTCCCAGCTTTTCCAGGGAGCCCTAGTCACATGAGTGAGGTCAACTAGTACCAAATGATCCCCAGCCAACCCTTCAACTGACTGAACGTACATGAGTGATCACAACAGAAGTTGCCCAGTTACACTCAAGCCAAGCTGTAAAATAGTGAATAAATCAACCTTTATTTTCATAGCTATTAAGATAGAAACTTGTTTGTGACACAACTGTTAACAAAGACATCAACCTGGCCAAGTAACTATAGATTGTATGTGGCTTCCAGTAGCCTGGCTCTCTTAGCCCATAATAACTGTGGTAATAGTGTCAAGAAATAACCCTTTATCAGTTAAGACACCGAGAGTCATTTTTCATTCTCTCTGTCTCTCTCTCTCTCTCTCTCTCTCTCTCTCTCTCTCTCTCTCTCTTTCTCTGTGTGTGTCTGTCTGTCTGTGTGTCTGTCTCTGTGTGTGTCTCTGTCTCTCTCTGTGTGTCTATCTCTTCTCTCTGTCTCACCCTCGTGTGTGTGTGTGTGTGTGTTACATGCACATTTGTGCTTGTGTGTGTACAGGCAAGGCCAGAGATCAACCTTGCTTCTTGGAGACAGTCTCTCTCTGGCCTGAAACTTCCCAGGCTCCTTAGGCTGGCACTGAGGCCCAGAGATCTTGCTGAGTATGGGCACATGATTGTGCTGTCTTTTGACTTGGGTCCTGGGACTCAAACTCCGCTGCCCATATTTGTAAGGCAGGCAGTTTACTGAGCTACCTCCTTTTCACATAACCTAGTCATTCCCGACGAATTCAGGACTTAGCGCGAGGAGGAATATGCTACGGTAACAACAGAAAACAAAAATAAAAGGCTGCACCTGGATAGACAGGAAATTGCTTTCAGAAACTGCAAGGCCGGCAACATTTATTTTCCCACTACACAGTATTTGACAAAACATTCACCTGTGTTACAGTTTGATAAGAATGCGCCCCAAATGCTCATGTGTTGAAGACCTGGGCGCTGCTGGGATGCACTCCTGGGAAAGGCAGAATCTTTAAAAGACCAGGCATCATGGAAGGTCTTTAGGTCATGGGGAGCGGCCTTGAGTGTCCCCTTGCTCCTTTTGGCATACCAGCCGTGGGATGATGAGCTTTGTTCTGCTACACATTCCCCACTATGATGTGGTCCAAATAATAGGGCCAGCTGTTCACAGACCGAAACCCCCAAAACAAAGAGCCCTCGCTACACAGCTAATCTCTGATGTTTTATGATGGAAAGCTGACTCACACGATCTGTGAAAACTCAGGGGACAGGACACATGAAACGGGGTACTATTCTAAGGAAGACTGAGAAGGTAATCGGGAAAGTCCTCTAGCCACACGACAATGAACAATTAGCGTGACTGAGACACAGAAACCTGTGTTTAAGACACTGAGATGTTCATGACTGACTGTAAGCAGATTGCAATGCAGCCTATGGGTCATTCCTAACACTAAGGTCACTATCGGTCCACACTGAAGGAGAGAGGGCACCCCACCTCTGCTGTGCCATGGCCTGAGAGCGGTCACCACCAACATGAGCATGGGGAACACGGGAATAAGAGAAAGCACTAGCTCTGGAATGCTAGGAAATGAAGCATGATTAATAAAAAGCTCGGAGACAGAAATTGGGATCTAGTCTAAAGGCCAGAAAAGCAAAGCAGCCAACTACTGGCTCTTACCTCTACCTCAGACCGAAATGGAGCTCCTGCCTCCAGGAATCTCAGAATGAGAGTGTGACAGAGGTCTAATGCGCGAAACAATCCCACACCAGTTAGGATTTAAAGGGGTATATATTTTAGGGGTAAAACTTACAAAACACCAGCCATCAGGAAAGGAGTCTAGTCGCTGGAGCAGGAGCCGGAACCAAGCGCGGGAACCAAGAGAGCGAGCCGAGGCTTGCCGCTCTTTTTTAAAGAGCAATAGGCCACGCCCCAGTGGGCTGGTATTTCAGCGGCTATTGGCTGAAGGAGCGGAAGGTGCTCCAGCAGCTGAGGTCTGTCTTCTCCCATCTCATAACCCTCCCTAGTTCTGGGATTAAAGGCATGCACCACTACTGCCTGGTTTCTAGTGTGGCAAACTAGTGTGGCTGCCGGGATTAAAGGTGCGTGACATTGTGGCTGCTGGTATTAAAGGTGTATGTCATTGCTGCCTGGTCTGTAAGGCTGGCCAGTGTGGCTGTTTTACTTTCCCAATCCCCAGGCAAGCTTTATTTATTAAAATACAAATGAAATGCCGCTACAAGGAAATGGGGTCAGATGCCAAGCACTGAGACTTCTCTCAGGTGAAGGAAGCACCCGGTTGCCTTGGTGCTTCAGGAAGGGAGTCTCCTCCTGAAAGTGGAGGAAGGGGATTCCAACTCCGCTTATAATTCTTCTCTGTTCACGAGTTTACAATCTTCCAATCCTTTTGAGAAAATTTTGCAAAGTGATTGTGAAACTCCCTGTAGTAAAAGGAGCGGAGGGCTGCGTTCCCGGCACCCGGCTAGCTTTACCTGAAATAATTACACGGAAACTGTATTCATTTAAACACTGCCTGGCCCATTAGTTCTAGCCTCTTATTGGCTAATTCTCACATCTTGGTTAATCCATTTCTAATAATCTGTGTAGCATCACGAGGTGGTGGCTTATCAGGAAAGATCCTAACCTACATCTGTCTCAGGCCGGAGCTTCATGACGTCTGCCTCACTGCCTTCTACCCAGCATTCTGTTCGTCTACTCCACCTATCTAAATTCTGCCCTATCAAAAAGCCAAGGCAGTTTCTTTATTATCCAATGAAAGTAACACATAGACAGATGACCCTCCTACACCAACTCCCTCTGTGGTTCCTCGCTCTGGCTCACTTTTTGTTTAATTAGCAAAGTAATGGACCTTCATCCACCCATGGATTAGAATGGTCCTCCCTTCTTATCTTGCCCCGCTCTGCAGAAGCCCCGTCTGCACATGCACCCTTCTGCACATGCACCATGCCGCCCCCTAGTGTTCCCTTTGCACTTTCATAACACATATGTCCTCGTACTCTCTCCCATTCCAACACTCTTCTTTAAGACCGCATTTTCAAGTCTATAGTCTCCTTTCTGGTATCATGAACTGCACACAAACTCACTCCTGGAACATGAATACACATGCATGAAAATTAGAAGCCAGGACCCTCATTCATCTGAGGGGAAATACGCCACATTTGCCTTTCTGAGCCTGGGTTACCTCCCTTAATATTTTATTTATCAGTTCCATATATATTCCTGAAATTTTCATAATATCATTTTTCTTTATGGCTGGATAAAGTCCCTTTGTGTCTGTGTGCTACATTTTTATCACCCAGACATCTGTTTATGGACATCTGGGATGATTGGATTTCCTTGTTCTTTACAATAGGGCAGTAGTAACCACGGATATGTAAGTGTCTCTGCCGTAGAATGAAGTCCTCTGGTGCATGCCCAGGAGTGACATCGCTGGGTCATACGGTCACAGCTTTTGTTTCTTGAGAAATTTCCACTGGTTTCCATAGTGGTTGTACCAGTTTGCATTCCCACCGGCAGGCAGCGGGCTGGAATTCTGTCTCCTGACTCATGTTTGACAGCACCACCCCTACCCTTGCAGACTCTCCAATTCCTTCTCTTCTTGCCATCCTTTGGGCTTCTCTAGGTTATAATTCAACATTCTTTTTATAATCTAAGGGATCCAGTTGTCTTCCTCCCACCAAAATGGGCTCTGAATTCAACCTCAAAGATAACTAAGGTGGAGGTGGAGCCGTGTAATTCGGCCAGTTTTTTCCTGAAATTCTGCCTTAGGTTCTGTTTCCTGTACAGGGTAAAGGACACTAATGACCATTTACTCTCTCTGAAGTGGTGGTTGGTCACGAACTTTATGGCCCACAGCTAGCTTCTGAGCAGTTCCTGATGATGGCTAACCCTCAAGAAGTCAGAGAGAAAAGGCTCTGCTTTGAATATTCCCGTTCCATGTCTGGTGGGAGATCTTTGCGTTAAGTGGTAACTCTTCAGAATACACAACTCAGAAAGAAAGGAGTCATGCTATAATTCTTCTTGTCAATAGGGAAGATGGGTGCAATCAAACACACCCTGGGGGGGGGGGGTAATGTGACTTTGACTTTTAGCATGACTTTTACTTGGATTTAAGTTTATCTTGGAAAAAGAAAAAAAACGTGATTTTTGCAAGACAGCAGGACAGAGAAAAATTGGTTTTAAAATGTTTTTATACTGATTCTTCGACCTACCTAAGCTTTCCCCTGATGTTTTTATAGACCTGACCTCCATGCAACCTTTCCTCCTCCTGTAACTGCAACCACCATACTTGAAGTGTGCCAAAAAGGACTCAGATAGCAGCGGGGAGTGCAGGTGGGCGAGTGAGATTTAAGTGCGATTGATAACAGGCCTCAGATAAATCTCAGCCAAGGGAATGAGTCTGTCCCCTCTCAAGCTGCAGGCTTAAACATGCCCACATCTGAGATTGATAGATGTGAGCAGCCTTCATACACGCCAAGGTGACCCCTTTCACTCGGCCTGCCACGGCAGTGATTCCTGAATAAATGTCCCCAGCAGAGAAGGAAGTGCCGGAAGTGGTTCCAGCAAGCGGGACTCACCGTTGCGCCGGCGCCTCTGAGCTCCAGCGACTGCACCAGAGCCGAGGACTTCATCAGTTACACTTCGTACAGCCGGGACTTCATCAGCCGCTTTTCATACAAGCACACACTGCCCCACAGAAGCGCCGCTGCTCCTCGTGGAAACCAGCGTCCCGATACTAGAGCCAGGCCGGCAGCTACTGAAGGAACTACCCTTAACCCCAAAAGGCATTTTTATTTTGACTCGAGAAGAGGAAGGGGTCAAGAGTGAAACAAGGGGGATAGCTCATTAAGTCAGGTACCTGCAACAGAATGAAGACCCTTTCCCCATCCCCAGGACCCAGGTACAAGGCTGGGTGTAGTGATGCAGGCTTGTAATCCTAGTGCCTGGGAGGCTTAACTAGGGACACTTCTGGAGCTCACTGCCACCTTGCTTACCCTAATCAACAGATCCCAGGGAAAGATCCTGCCTCAAAAATATAAATAAATAAATAAATAAATAAATAAATAAATAATAAATGTGCGGCCGCTCCCCCCTTCTCTTGCACACCACACACACACATACACACACAGTATAAAACAGACACACACCCAAGAGAGGACAAGAGTAACACTCCAGGAAAAAATAACAGCAGAATGGGCAATGCTAACTATCTGGTCATCTAACTGGAACAGAGTTAAATTAGTCAAAATTTGCTATGTTTAGAATTGAAAAGCTTCTGGGGGTTCCCCCCCCGACAAAAACAGGCACACAGAATCCTAATAATATTCTTTCTTACAGCCTGTGTCCTTTGGCTTGAATCGCTATCTTTAGTAATATCTGTCAGTTGAGAGATGTGGGGTTTTCCGATGCTATATAATTAATTACCAGCCTGAGACTATAAGATTCTGTCACTTATCATAGCCTTTGGAAATGTAAAGTGGAAATAATATTTTGGCACGTTGATTCTTTCCATAAGTGTGTCTGAAATGTAAATATACAACCCAATCTATGTGCCACCACCTCCAAACTCAGTAACATAGTAATTCTCTGGGAACTCTATGAGCAAAAGATAGTCCCATCATGACTCCTAAGATAAAACTGCAGCTGAATGTCAAAAGACCTGGACGACCATAAAAATGGGGAGATGGAGTGCTAGGAGCAGATGTCACAGTTCCGATCTCAAGGGGTCCCCCAAAAGCCCATGTGCTAACAATTTAGTTCCTAATTGATGAAGCTGTGGGACTTTTAACAGCTTTTAAGAGGTGGGATTGACAGACAAAGTTAAACTACTGAGGACATGTCATTGCATAAGTACTGGGACCCCAGCCTCCAGAGTACGTAATTCCAGTCTCCGTTTTCTTAAGGACTGAGCAAAGAGTTTGAATTTTGTTCCTTTGAGTTCTTCGAGCACTGATACTTGCAGCAAGCTAACCCTAGGTCTGGACAGAATCGCTGATTTGAGATGTAGGCAAGGGTGTTACCACATCAGGAAACCCAAGTCAGTCTGTCTTGGCAGCTCTTCAAGGCTGCCTGAGGAGGTGGAGTCCTAGTAAGAGCCTAGCTGGGAGCAAATCTTCTATGTGTATATTGCCTAGGAACGTTTATCTAAGTCAAAACAGATTTCAACCTCTCTTTATGAGAAAGGTAATCACTATTTGCCTTCTGGATCCAGAGAAGGGTGTGGAGGAAGCCAGTCATCTGCCCTGGCAACTGGGGAGTTGGCAGAAGGCTGGAAAGACAGGAAGAGAGAAGGCAGTAGGATAATTAGAAAATCAATCCAAAAATATACTGGTTTGTTAGCTGAGGGGGTGTCTTTAGCATGTAGATGTTTCAAAGAGATTCTGAGCTGACATCTTCTCCTATGAGAGCAATAAGGGACACATGAGAAAATACCACATGGTGCCTTTTACACGCGCATAGGCGAAGCACTAAGGAGGTGCTCAGTTGGTAAGGTGCCTGTTGCACAAGTGCAAAGACCTGAGTTCAAATCTCCAGCACCCACATAAAAAGCTGGGTTAGACTGTGGTGTTTGCTGACCAGTCAGCCTAGCCTAATCAAGCAAGCCCAGGTCCCAGGAAAATGCCCTATCTCAAAATATAGGGTGGAGAAAAATTTACTTCTGGCTTCTACATGCATGTACATTCACACACATATATTGAGAGAGAAAATGAGAGAGAGAGAGAGAGAGAGAGAGAGAGAGAGGTCCAAAGGGGGGAGGATTCAGTGTCTATAATTTTGTGTGTGTGTGTGTGTGTGTGTGTGTGTGTAAAAGAAGTCACACTTGATAATATAGAATATAGTGAAGTAAAAATGAAGGACATATCTGCACATGGTAATGCATGCCTTTACTTCACATATTAAGGAAGCAGAGGCAGGTGGATCTCTATGAGTTCAAGGCTAGACTGCTCTACATAGCCCATTCCAAGCTAGCCAGGGCTACGAAGGGAGACCTTGTATAAAACAAACAAACAGAAGAAATTCACTTAGTCTATCTTACCTTTAATAAAGCATACGCCTATTACCCATGGAGGGACTTGAGGTCAAGGTTATATGAAAGAAGAAACTATTTCTGCCGCTCCTTATCATCATAGTTAGACATAGAAGGTTTAGCAGATGGACAGCTGGCATGCCTGTGGTATTGCTGTATTATATGATAGCATAAATTCTTCACTACCATCTAAGAGGGAGGCCTTGTTCTGAACGGTTGGACTCCACAACGATTTGAAAGAGCAAAAAGGAAATTAGTTATTTTATGATATTCCAGCTGTTCTGCAATTTATTACAACAATAAATCGGTTTGGATCTGATTATAATTCTACCTATCATGCCTGCATCTAGTTGCCTAGGAAGCAAAGGTGTGCAACGGAAAAGACCTAAGACCCTAAGTCAATGCACACTCTAAGGCCCCGAAGTCTGGCAGGTCGTTTTTGTATAGGCTTGTGGAATTGTCCTGGAAAGAATTACTCAGACTCTTCTCCAATGCTCTACAGACCACTGCCTGAACTAAAGCTGAGGCTTCTGAAATTTGTGTGGTTAATCAGCCCTTCAAATGCAAATCCTCCTTGGAGGTTAGGGTATTTTCACACAGTGCTCAGAGTCTGGGTGAGTCTGCTCAGCGCGCCTGCTGAGAGGAAAAGCTTCCACCAGCCTCGTGCTGGCTTCATTTCCATGGCCCCAGGTCAGGTGAAAAAGACAGTCACCCGGTTCACCCAGAAGCTGGCAGGGGTGGGTCTGTGCCCCCCCACCCGCACCCGCGCCTGCTCAGCAGAGTGTTAATGAGACCCGCCCCCTTCCCCAGGCTGCTTTCTTTCCCAGGTTTCCCTTCAGCCCCCCAAAGAGAAGATGCAGGAAAATCCAGGGGAGGTCCCAAGCTGCTTGGTTCAACTAGAACATTTCAAATGGAATTTGAAAATGAAGCTTACATTTTTTTGTCAAATTCCTCCCTATGAGAAGTGATGTTTGACAGTGACTTTGGAAAAAAAATTTAATTCCACATCATGTTAGATAATTTTGACCTTTTGATATAGATTGTTCCATTGACAATTTTATCCGTGAATTTATAACATAATACTGAATACTGAAATTTTATAGAATCCAATCCATTAAAATGTGTCTATGTCTTTTTTTTTCAGGTATACATCAGCATAAATTTACAAACAGTTCTGTATTGGGAGAGACTATTTTTACTGTAAGGTTGTATATCTACTTCCCAAATTTATAAGCACTCAGCTATCTTATATTTCACAAAATTATGTCCGTATAAGCTGAATAAAAAAGTCTGACAATTCAAAATTTTCAACATTTTCATTATTCATAAAATCCCAAAGCCCAGCACTGGTTAATACCATAGTAAGAATTAACTTATCAGCTTGATTCCCACTTACAGAAGATTTTAAAGGGGCTACCAAAATGGCTCCGTGGATAAGAGCACTCACTGCACAAGCATCAGGACCTGAGTTCAAATCCCCAGTACCCATGTAACAGTCTGGGTGTGTCTGCACACACTACTGTAACCCTAATAGTGTGTTAAGGTGGAGAGAGAAGAATTATTGGGACTTGCTGGCTGCCAGCCCAGCTGCAGGCTCGGCAAGTGACTCTGTCTCGAGTGACTCTGTCTCGAGGAACTCTGTCTCGAGTGAGTCTGTCTCGAGGGAGTAAGGTAAAAAGTGATAACACCGGATGTCCTCCTCTGGTCTCCACACACACACACACACACACACACACGCCAGATGGGGTTGGTAGTTAGGCCCTAATTAACTAATTAAGAAGAGACAAGGGCGATAAGAAAGGATAGGTGGGCAGAGCTGTCCTGAGTCTGGAACGCTGTATGAAGGCGGTTGCCTTATTCTGTTTTCTCTTGCTAAAAGTGGATGAGCTATTCAGAACTAAGTTTACTTTTTTTATAGTTCTAGAGGCTGTGAGTCCGAGATAAAGGAACCAGTGTCTGCTGTGGGTCTCCACTGCATCCTCGTACGGCAGAAGGTGGAAGGATAAAAAACATCCAAACCATCACCCAAGCCCTGTCCTTACCAGCCTTAGTCCACACAAGGCAGAGCCTTCTGACCAAACCCCATCAAGCTCTCCTTCCTGTTACTGTGACAGTGAGGTCTGAAGATCTGAACACAGGAATTTCGGGTGACACAGGAAGTCTGAGTCTCATGAGGTGCGTCTCTGGGTAAAGACCCTTGCTACCGAGCCTGAAGCCCTGAGTTCAAGTCCTGAGACCCACATGGGTAGAAGGAGAGAACTGACTCCCACAAGCTGTCCTCTGACCTCCACATGTGCACTGTGGCACAGACGTGCTCTCCATATACACATACATGCATGCGTTATAATAAATTAAAAATAAGTAAATAAATATTTTTCAATTGAAAAAGAAGAGGTTGACGTAAGTAGAACATTCTTGTGGAGTGATGAAAGATGTACAGATGTGGGTTCCAAAGGAAAATGGGAGGTTTCCTAAACATATTCTGATTCTTCTTTCAAGTTACTAATGGCCTGTCCTGCCTACCAGGTTCCGCTTGTGAACATAACTGTACACAAATGCTAAAAGCTCTCATTGCAAAGACTTGGCTGGGTTTATGTAAAATTAGCAGCAGTTTATTGTCTGAGATGTTTGTTTGCACAGAGTTTTGCAAGTTTTTTGACTTCATTTACAGGAATTCTGCCATGCTGAGAACACTTTATTATTTACAGATAAAGAGATCAGCATCCTCCCAGTACTGAAAACAGCCTGGTATTGGCATAAGAACAGACAGGAGGACCAATGGAACCGAAACAAAGGCCCGGATATTAATCCACACACCTTCGAACACCTGATTTTTGGCAAAGAAGCAAAAAATATCAAATGGAAAAAAGAAAGCATATTCAACAAGTGGTGCTGGCATAACTGGATAACAACCTGTAAAGGAATGAAAATAGATCCATATCTATCACCAGGCACAAAACTCAAGTCCAAATCAAAGTTCTCAACATAAAGCCAGTCACACTGAACTTCATAAAAGAGAAAGTGGGATGTACACTTGACCACATTGGCACAGGAGACCACTTCCTAAATATAACCCCAGTAGCACAGACACTGATAGAAATAATTAATAAATGGGACCTCCTAAAACTGAAAAGCTTCTGTAAAGCAAAGGACATGGTCAACAAGACAAAACGACAGCCTACAGAATGGGAAAAGATCTTCACCAACCCCACATCAGACAGAGGTCTGATCTCCAAAATATACAAAGAACTCAAGAAATTGGTCATCAAAAGAACAACTAATTCAATTAAAAAACGGAGTACAGATCTAAACAGAGAACTCTCAACAGAGGAATCTAAAATGGCTGAAAGACACTTAAGAAAATGCTCAATAACCTTAGTCATCAGAGAAATGCAAATCAAATCACCTCTGAGATTCCATCTTACACCTGAAAGAATGACCAAAATCAAAAACACTGGTGACAACTTATGCTGGAGAGGTTGTGGGGTAAAGGGAACACTTCTGCATTGCTGGTGGGAGTGCAAGCTGGTACACCCCCTTTGGATGTCAGTGTGACAATTTCTCAGAAAATTAGGAAACAACTTTCTTCAAGGCCCACTTTCAGGTATATATCCAAAAGATGCTCAATCGTGCCACAAAGACATGTGCTCAACTATGTTCATAACAGCATTGTTTATCATAGTCAGAACCCAGAAACAACCCAAATGCCCCTCGACCGAAAAATGGATAAGGAAAATGTGGTACATTTACATAATGGTACATTTACACAGCAGAAAAAAAACAATGACATCTTGAATTTTGCAGGCGAATGGATGGAGCTAGAAAACATCATTTTGATTGAGGTTACCCAGACCCAGAAAGACAATTATCACATGCACTCACTCATAAGTGGTTTTTAAACATAGAGCAAAGAAAACCAGTCTACAAATCATAATCCCAGAGAACCTAGACAACAATGAGGACACTAAGAGAAACTTACATAGATCTAATCTACATGGGAAGTAGAAGAAGACAAGATCTCCTGAGTAAATTGGAAGCATGGGGACCTTGGGTTGAAGGGGAGGGGAGAGGCAGGGAGGGAAGCAGAGAAAAATGTAGAGCTCAATAAAAATCTATAAAATTAAAAAATAAATACAATAAAAGAATATGGCAAGTAGATATGGAAAAATTTAGTGGAGAAATAGGTGACTATAACCAAAATACATTACATGTATAGACGAAATACTTGAAGAATTAATAAAATATATATTTTAAAAAGAAAAAAAGAGAGATCATCATCTTAAAATATGCATCCCATTTTGTCTATTAAGCAAATCTTAGAGAAGCTACCAGTCTTCCCCTCACAGTTAACTGGGGCCCAGCACTCTGGCCATGTGGCGTAGAAGTTCCCACTCTGTCCCTTCCTGCCTGCATTCCAAATGCTGCATCAACTATTCCTCTTCTTCTTCAGCAAATATTTATTCAGAATGAGCTGGGTTTTCCAATTCCATCTCATTCAACTGGCTGGTGCACACATCAGTCAAACGAGGACATCGGATCTTTAAATATCAGGGCCATATTTGCGTTAAATGGGAAATGCATCTTTAAATTCCGGGAAACGGGCAGAAAGACAACTCAGCAGTTAACAGCACTTACTGCTCTTGCAAAGATCCTAAGCTCAGCCGCTGGCATCCACACTGGGCCATTCAACTCCTTGTAACTCCAGCTCCAGGTGAACCAGTGTGAACTTTTGGCCTTGCATGCACATGCCCACACACGGATTCACACAAATGCACTAAAAATAACATAAATCTGTAAATTTCTGGAAGTTCTGAAGCACTGTGTGTGTGTGTGTGTGTGTGTGTGTGTGTGTGTGTGTGTGTGTGTGTGTGTGTGTGTTTTCATTTTAAGAACTACGGCCATCAGTTTGAGAAGTCACCGGTCACCCTGAAGTTGAAATCTCTCTGGACCACTCATTGCCTTTGGCTTAAAACAAAGAAAGCCCCAATTCTGTAACTATGTAAAACAATCTAATAAAAACAAAATGCTTTCATCTATCTCAAAGGAATATTGGAAGGATGACTAGATAATGCCTTCAAAGTTGCTTTTAAATAGTGCTATGGAACTAGAAGACACTGTCACGGCTGTCATTTATTACTTTTTTAATTATGGAAAAGCTAGCATTACATCAAAAAAATCAGAAAAGTAGATTTCCTTAAAGCCGCCATTTTGGGCATTTAAAGAATGTCTTGCTAGATGAGCCTTTTCATTCTAGGTTTCCTTCTCCTTTTCTCCCCACCAAGTTCAAGCCCATGACACCTGAATTTATCGTAACCAAGGACGATGAGAAGAACCAAGACATGCAAGGGCAATAAATAACCAGAAGACATCAGAGGATCAAGGTACAGAAGCCTATCACAAGAGTAGACACTTGGGAGCTTGTAATTCAACCTCTTTGCTCTTCTAGCAGAAGATGAGACTGAAAAAGTTGAAGCAACATTCCAAACTTTGCACAGGTAGTTAGAAAACAATCATCATCGTCCTTAGATACGGCCAAATGGGTGGGAAAGGTATGAGTTCCATAACAACCTCATGTTCAAGTTCATGGGGAAGGGCATCTGGGTCCTGGGTCTCTACAGCAGAGGATAATGTGACTGGATGCCTTCTGACACCAGTCCAACTCGCCCCCATTCATTTCTGCTACTGCAGTAAAATGCCCTGGCCAAAAGCCACGTAGGGGAGGGATGGGTTTGTTTCCGTTCACAGTTCATCATTGCAGGGAACTCACAGTATCATGAGCTGTGTCACAGCATCGTGTGATAGCTGGCCACATTCCATCCACAGCTAATTGCAGAGAGAGGTTGCTTGCATGCTCAACTCAACATCTTCTCTCTTACACAGTTAAAGACCTCACTAGAGCTGGACTTGACTTTCTTTGGGTCACCAGCCCCCAAATAATGACACGGAGACTTGTTATTATTTATGCAAGCTTGACCTTGGCTTAGGCTTGTTCCCAACTAACTAGCTCTTGTAACTTAACACCTTTCTATTTATCTGTTTTGTCACGTGGCTCTTTACCTCCCCTGAGTTCCTTGTGTCTGACTTGCTCTGTTTCTCGCTGGCTAAATCTGTGCACCTAGACTCATCTCCCTGAGTGCCTCTCTGTCTGGAAGTCCTACCTAACCTCTCCTGCCTAGCTCTGGGCTGTTCCACTTTTTATTAAACCAAAGTGACACATAGTCACACAGTGTAAAGAAATTTTGGGCAACACCTCATACCTAGGCAGTAGTGCTGCCCACAGTGAGCTGGGTCTTTCCACCCTGATTAACTTAATTAAGACAAACCCCAAGGATACAACCACAAGCCAACCCAATGGGGACAATTAAGACATGCCCGTAAGCCAACCCAATGTGGACAACTCCTCACACTTACTCCCTGGTATTTTCTTAGGTTCTGTCAATTTGACAATTAAACCAACCATGTCGACCTTCTGATCTTGGACAAATAGTCTCTCCAAGAGTATTCTCTGAGCTTTGAAAGACCTGAGCAGGACCTAGTCACTGTAGCTTTATTGAGAGGATTGAAGGAGAGACTACACAGTGTTTAGCAGAATAAAATGACAGTCACTGCTTTTAATGTCCTTAAATAACAAAACTAAATGAGGAAGTGCAAATAAGGCATTTGTCAAATGGCCAGGCATCATAGCAAGTGCTCAACAAATATCGGGAAATATTATTACAGCATACTCCCCCACACACATTCATGTAAGAAGTATTTGTTAAATTCTTACCGGTTGCAGGATCTATATTCTCTGGCGGTAAGGGTGCACTCGTGAAACTCCACTTGCTCATAGTCAAATAGAAGATGAAGGCATGTACCCAAATCTATGCCCCATGCTAAAGGTGGGCAGGTTAAGCCTACATGCCAACTCCATGTGTATTTTTATGGCTGAATTTTATAGTTTTCGATGTTTAAGAGAAGAAAATAAAATGAGAAAAAATACTTCATGCCATACACAGTGTATATGAAACCCAAATCTTAGAGTCCATAATCAAATGGTATTGGAGCCCAGCCAGGCTTCTGCCATTTACATATGACAGCCAAGTGGAATCATTGTAGCAAAGGCCATATGGAGAGGAAAATCTGAAATGTTTGTGATCTGGCTCTTGACATACTGATCTGCGACCCTGCTTCTGGTAAACATTATAACAGAGCTGTGTCCTGAAGGCTATGATACAAGTTCCAGGTACGGGGTAGAAGACAGCTCACTGAGCCTGGGAACACAGGGGAGGCAATGACAAGGAGCTAAGCTGTGAAGAATGAAGAGGCCGTTATCGGGTGGAAAAGGAGACCCAGCATCATTCCAGAGCTAAGGAGCATCTGGAAAAAAAAGAGAAGATGCTCCTTGCTCTTTCAAGCCAACCCTGACCTAACTGGCTAGCAAGATCACTACATATACTCCTGATCTTCAACTGTCGACAAATCTCTGAGGCTCTGCCTTTAATGCCAGAACAATTATCTTATCTCAGAAGAAGAAAAGAAATCACCTAGAACTTTTGATCCCTCTGAGGTTTTCAAGTTTCTGATGGAAATGAGGCATAATGGCCTCATTTGAATATGTTTCTTTCTGTGTCTGTGTCCACTCTCATTAGCATGTGTCACAGGACTGATCTGTACGTGTGACTGGTTCTCACTGCAGGTACTAACACCACGCTTGGCCACCAAGCTTTAAGGAGCACTGAGGCATACCCTTGGTCAATGAAAACAAGCTGAGAAAAAGTAAACAAGACAAGGACAGGACTTAGCAGAGGCTCAGAATGACTCCAGGCAGCATGAGAAGGAACAGATAGCGAAAGGATCCAATACAGATCACTGGAAGACACATTTGAACCTGCAGATGATAGGGCAGATGCCATGGTGCCATCCGTCTGGAACCCCGTAGCACAGCCTTGGATCCACTTGGTGGTAGGAGGCTAGTCTTATAAACTCAGAGGCTGCAATTAGCTTAAGATCCCTTGACAAAACTAGAAAACACTAAATGCAATTTGGGTTGCATAGACGCATGTATGCAATACATACATACACACATGCATGCTTGATGCCTTCTTCTCTCTAACTGGGAAGGGCCAGTTCATGGTCAGGTGACTTCCCAGGGCAGCTCGGTCCTTCCGCTTTTGACCCCAGTTCTGCCAAGTGCCCCCAAACAGTGTTACTCCATTCTCCCAGGAGATAGGGCTTCTCCATGAGGGAGTACTACACTGATATCGATGATGCTTATCTTAGTTA
This sequence comes from Arvicola amphibius, assembly GCF_903992535.2. NCBI lineage: Eukaryota > Metazoa > Chordata > Mammalia > Rodentia > Cricetidae > Arvicola > Arvicola amphibius. The sequence continues at coordinate 27,246,054 of NC_052057.2, read as the reverse complement.
GGGTTTCTATGTCCATGAAGATATGCCATGACCATGGAAACTCTTACAAAGAAAACATTTATTTGGGGCTAATATACAGGTTATCATTATCACCATAAGGGAAGCATGGCAGCATGCAGGCAGACATGGTGCTGGAGAAGGAGACGTGGGTTCTACATCTTGATCAACAGGCAGTGGGACCGGTTAGTAACAATGGGCCTGGGTTGAACATCTGAAACCTCAAAGTCCACCCACAGTGACACACTTCCTTGAAGAAAGCCATACCTACTCCAGCAAAACCAACAAGGCCACACCTACAATAATACCGCTCCCCATGGGTCTATTGGGGCCATTTGCATTCAAACCACGATGCTATAGAGAGCAAAATCTGAACTATTCCTTCTCTCCTGGAGCTGTCTTCCTTGCAGGAAAATCAGTTGTAACCAGCTTCCTGGAGGCCCTCTAGGCATGCTCTAGCGTGAGCAGAGAAGTAAAATGGACAACTCCTTCCCTTGATCGTTCCTATGGTTTGTGTAGTTTCTATTCTGGGGTAGTATAATTATACAAATCTGACTTTTGCTTCTAGCCATGAGTTCAGAAAGGCTGCATTGGGAAGAAAACGCAAGTCACAAACAGCCCATAATACTCAGAGCATTCCCACCTGCTCCTGAATCAATCTCCTCATGCTTGGCTCTTGCTTTGCAAGAGTTCTCCTTGGTGAGAATGCAGTAGACTTTAGCAGATAGCCCCAACCAGGTCTTCAGAGAGGCCCAGGCATGCCCTCCCAGCAGCAAGAGACACCAGAGCATTTCCCTGGGAGGCTGCAATGCCCAGGACGCACATCTCAGCCACCTAGTTTCTGCTTCACTAGCCGTGCTGGGCATGCCTGAATGGCACTTTGAAGCAAAGCAGCACCCCAGCTATGCCATATTCAAATATCACTTACTGAGTGACCCTGGAAGAAAAGCAATTGTAGGGTTTGGATGGCTGGGATCAAAACTGAATGTGGACTGCATATTTATCGTCCTCCTACCAATATCCACACCGTAAATCAAGCTCTAGCTCTCTGTAGAAATGCTTTCAGGTAGAAAGCACCTTCGTGTTATGCTTGTCACCCTAAAACAGTGCATTTTCTAACATTTAAAGCCAGCAGCAGCAAACCATTCAGCTAAATAAGGGGATATTCTTAATATACAACAAATGTTCTCCCCGGCGCCGAACTCCCATAAAAGCTGAATGAAAATACATATCCTTGCCCTCAGTATAAAGAATGAGCAGAGGTTTTTGTTTTTCTTTTTTTTAAAAGATGGAGGGGCCCACTTATAACCTCTTTCACAATCACGATCGAACAAATGGGCTGCTCTTTGTAAAAGAATAACCACAGGCACCGGGGTGCAGCTCGGTGGTAGAGCAAGCACTCAACATGCAGGAGGCACCAGCTCCCGTCCCCAGCACCAAAGGAGAAACAAAATGAACGAAGACTACAAAAGAATCCCCATCCGTCAAAATAGGACACTGTTATTTTCATATTTACGCTTGTGTCAACAGTATTTCAGAGGCTCACACAATAAATACCATTGTCTGCCCTACGGACCTTTCCCATCAAAAGTATTAATAAAACAAGAAGGAAGCCCGCAGCGAAGAAGTGGGAGCCAGGGGTGGGAGGCCTCGGGCAGTATGTGGGCTGCCCCAGCTTGGAGGACTCTGAAAAGAAAAGCCGTGGTGATGAGCAGGAGAAAGACGGTGGTGTGGAAGAGAAAAGAACAGCAGTCACTGCGCTGAGTGTTTGTTCCCAGTGCCCCCTTGCACGGACCCTGAGCTGAGGCTGCAGGCAAGCAAGCGTGGTGACTGGGTGTGGTCCCAGAGACGCCAATGGGAGGTCACGGTGTGCAGTTTGGATCCAAGACCTTAATCACTTCTGTAAGCCCCAGGCTCCTAGGCTGTAACATGGGTTAACAATAGCTATACCCACTCACCTCAAGTCCCTCAGCTCCAAGCTGATTAAATGGAAAACTGAAGACGTAACAGTGCTTATATAATACTCTCCCCAACCCTGTGTGTGTGTGTGTGTGTGTGTGTGTGTGTAGGGTGTTTGTATGAAGGCATATTTGTATGCAGGTATGTGTGTATATGCTGTGTGCATACACATACACATTGAAGCTGCCGGCTAGCCTCTGGCAACATTCATCAAGAGCCTGGGGCTTACAGAAGTGATTAAGGACTTGGATCCAAACCGCACACCGTGACCTCATCTCATTGGTCTAGAGCTTGCTGAGCACATGAAGCTGGCCAACCAGCAGGGTCCAGGGATCTGCCTGCCTCCAGGTCCCCAGAACTGGGATGGTAAGTCTATGCCACACTTGACATTTTGACATGGTTTCTAAAGATGAAGTTAAGTCTTAGCACACCACTGACCAAGCTATCTCCTAAGCCCCTGTTTTTCAAAGTTCTGCATAAATCTAATCTACTTTCTCTTAAAATAAATGTGCTTTCCTTCATCTAGCACTAAGGAAGTGGTAGAATGGCCAGTTAGTAAACCTCAGGGCACCCAAGTGTCTTGGGGTCAGGACTTCACATGTTTATGCTAACTCTGGAATCAATATTTTTCATTCAAAACAAAAATATTGAACCTAATTCTCTTGGGCTAAATCTAAAGATGCTTCACATCCTTAAAAAAATTCTCTGACTCTGAGTTTAAAGCCATAGGTTGTTAAATGAATCACATTTGATGCCAAAACAAATACCTAGTACCATATGGGCCTTCTTGCTGACTGTAATCTGGATTCAGGGTTGCCATAAATCATGTTGTGTCTCCTGAGATAGTGCTGACGGCAGACTGAAGTGAGTGTGTTTGTCCTACTCTCTACGAGAAGGGGTCAGTGTCTTTCTTCCTGTTCAACACCAATCCCAACAACCTTGGATGCTCTTTATTCTATAAGTCACGTGACCGACACTTTATTGGGGGAGGGGGCTTGTCACCCATAACCTTCTAACTCCACTTCAAGGCCTGGACTTACCAAACAATACTTCAAAGGTTTCCTAAGCCTGGTGCCTCCAAAATAAAAGAGGCACTGCTCGCCTGAACAATAAAAATGCCGTTACAATTGCATGAGTCAGCACACCGATGGAGAAAATAGATGGAAAGGTATTTATCAAGGAAAATATCGAACTTTGGGTGGCTCCTAAAATCCAGGATTGTCGCTCTGAGTGGGACGGGTGTGGTCTCACACCAGGATTACACTTATACGCATTAGCTAAGCACTAGATCTGTGATCTCACCACTCCCGTGTTTTGCCAGCATTCTGAAATCCAGCAACAAAGGGCAACATGGCACAGGTATATGAGATTTATCTAAAACCCACCTGTGTTAAGCAATCAAGCTATTCACAGAAGTCCCATTTGTAGATCACAGGTGATACACCTAGGCAGCAATATACAGAAGCCGCAATAAGTGGTTGTGACTGGCTGCTTAAGCTGCGGGTTTAAAGATGCCCTCCTCGCCCTTTCCTTTGGCAGCCGGAGCCCCATTCATCTTAGCTCACTTCTATAGAATTCATAGCCCTTGGTTGAATGTGCTGCCTCCTCTCACATGTGAATTAAATTAAATGCTCAAACAGCTAAAGTCAGTGTGCCATCCAAGTGAAGAAAATTCCACCTGCCTGCCCCACTGTGCTTCTAATACCTGTTGAGTTCTGTTCAGTTTTAGTGGCTGAAGAATATTTCAGTTTTTGAGATATGACACATAAAATAATAATAATAAAAAAGTCCCATACTAAGCTTAATCGTTGTACTAAGCCAGGAAGAAAGCATGACTCCATGAAATAGTTTGTGTTAGGAAATGTGGGACTCCATCTTGCTCCACCACTAAGACCCAGATGACTCTTTAGTGAAGCGAAAGATGGGAAACTCACTGGGGGACCACTGTGAGGATTAAATGAAGTAACTAAGGCCATGCAAATAAGAGATGTGATTCTGTTATATAGCCAACATCACATGACTGAATGCATGGATGTGTATAGAATGCATAGATACATAAGTGATAGATGATAGATACATAGATAGATAGATAGATAGATAGATAGATAGATAGATAGATAGATGATAGATAGATAGATAGAGAGAGAGAGAGAGAGAGAGAGAAAGAAAGAAAGAAAGAAAGAAAGAAAGAAAGAAAGAAAGAAAGAAAGAAAGACAAACAGATAGACAGATGGTATATATAGAAAGAGATAGGTAGGTAGGTAGATAGATAGGCAAATAGGTAGATAGATAGATAGATAGATAGATAGATAGATAGATAGATAGATAGACAGATGGTATATATATAGAAAGAGGTAGGTAGGTAGGTAGGTAGGTAGGTAGGTAGGTAGGTAGATAGATAGATAGATAGATATTACTGCTAAAACAAAGTTCTAGTGTATATACAAGTTATATCTATATATTAGGAATAGGAAGATGGTTGAGTAAGAACAGTTGCTATGAAGGCAAGAGAACCTGAGTTAAAGTTCCAAGCACCCATGTAAAAGCTAGACATTGCCATACATGCCTGTATCCAACACTGGGAGTCAGAGACAAGCAGATCCCAGAAGCTGGCTGCCAGTCAGCCTAAGGTAAATGAGTAGTTTCCGGTTCAGAGACCCTGCCTCAAAAGACAAGGTCCAGAGAAATAAAGACCCCCTGATGACTTTGAGTGTGCACACATACGCACACAACATAATGATGTTGAACACGTCTAATGGGGGGAACACGAGTCAAATAATCCCACGCTAACTCCAAATAGAGTACTTTAAGGTTTTTTTTATTAAAAGGGAAAGCTCACAGAACAGGAACGCAGGTCCAACATCAAGGTGTGGAGTGTGGGAAGAGAGAAGCTAGCAGATGAGACCGCGGCCTTTTGGTACCCCAAAAGCCACACCTCAACCTGGTCCAGCCTCTCAAAGGCCATTGGCTGAAAGAGGTTCCCCATCACCACAACATCAATAATCAAATGTTAAAATTCAGAGGGTCTCTAGGGAGAGAATAAAATTATGGATGCCAGGGGCTGGTGGAAAGGGAAATTGGGAGTTACTGTTTATTATTAAAGTGTTACTTTTATGAGGTAAAAACAGCTGTGAGCACGGATAGTGGGGACAGCTGGGAGATTTTAATTATACATCGATACCACTGAACCGTAATGAGTAAGATGGGAACTAGTTGCTTCCTGAGTGCTGTGGCAATGTCTGACAGAAGGGACCAAAGGAAAGAAGGGTTGATGTTGACTCACAGGTTACAGGTACAGTCCCTTGTGGTGGGGGAAGCAAGGTAGAAAGAGGCAGCTGATCGCATTGCATCCACAGTGGATGCTGGTGTTCAGCTCCTACTATCCTTTCCCTTTTTTTGCTTCTTTTGCTTTTTTTATTAAGAATTTTTAATACAATATTTTCTTATTTTACATAGCTATCTCTGTTCCCACTCCTTCCCCTCCTCCCATCCCTTTTCCCTCCACCCTCCATCCACTCCTCAGAAAGGGTAAGGCTTTCCAAGAAGAGTCAACAAAGTCTGACATTTCACTTCGAGGCAAGACCAAGGCCCTCCCCCCCTATATCTAGACTGAGCAAAGCATCCCTCCAAAGAGAATGTGCTCCAAGATGCCAGTTCAAGCACTAGAGATAAATCCTGGTCCCACTGCCAGTGGCCCCACAGACTGTCCAAGCCTCACAACTGTTCCCCACATTCAGTGATGAAGGGGAAGCCTAGTTTGGTCCTATGCAGGTTTTCCTGCCATCAGTCCAGAGTCTGTGAGCTCTCACTAGCTCGGGTCAACTGTTTCTGTGGGTTTCCCCATCATGATCTTGACCCCTTTGCTCAAACTATCGTTCTTTTTATCTCTTAGATTGGTCTCCGGTAGCTTGATTCAGTGCTTTGCTGTAGATCTCTGTATCTACTTCCATCTGTTGCTGGTTGAAGGTTCTATGGTAACAATTAAAGTAGTCATCAATCTGATTACAGGAGAAGGCTAGTTCAGGTGTCCTCTCCACTGTTGCTTAAAGTCTTAGGTAAGGTCATCCTGTGGATTCCTAATCATTTCCCTAGTGTCGTGGTTCTAGCTAGTTCTTTGATGGCTCCCTCAATCAAGATATCTCTTTCCTTGTTCTCCCTCTCTGTCATTCCCCCTTCTTAAGCATCCTTTTCCCTCATGTTTTCCTTCTCCCTCCCCTTCTTCCTTCCTCCTCCCTTTCTACCTTCCCTTCTTCCCCTCCCCATACTCCCAACATAAATCCAGTCACACAGAACCTCATTGGAGAAAGTGGGAAGTAGCCTTGAATGTATGATCACAGGAGACCACTTCCAAAATATAACACCAGTAGCACAGACACTGAGAATCACAATTAATAAATAGGGCATCCTGAAACTGAGAAGCTTCTGAAGGGCAAAGGATACAGTCACTAAGACAAAACGGCAGCCTACAGAATGGGGAAAGGTCTTTACTAACCCCGCATCAGACAGAGGACTGATCTCCAAAATATATAAGAACTCAAGAAATAATCAAATTACTAAATAATTGAATCAAAAAAATGTGGTACAGGTCTAAACAGAGAATCCTCAACAAAAGAATTACAAATGGTCAAAAGACACTTAAGAACCGACCACTCAACAACCTTAGCCATCAGGGAAATGCAAATCAAAACGACTCTGAGATTCCATCTTACACCAGTCAGAATGGCTAAGATCAAAAACATCAAAGATAGCTTTTGCCAAAGAGGATTCAGAGTAAGGGGAACACTCATCCATTGCTGGTGGGAGTGCAAACTTGGACAGCCACTTTGGAAATCAGTGTGGTAGTTTGTCAGAAAATTAGGAAACAACCTTCCTCAAGACCCAGTAATACCACTTTTGGGTATATATCCTGTAGAAGGAGCGGCGGGCTGTGTCCCGCCACCCGGCTAGCTTTACCCAAAATAATTACACGGAAACTGTATTCTTTTAAAACACTGCCTGGCCCATAGTTTCAGCCTCTTATTGGCTAATTCTCACATTTTCCTTTAACCCATATTTAGTAATCTGTGTAGCACCACGAGGTGTGGCTTACCAGGAGAGATCTTAACCTGCGTCCATCTCTGAGAGGAGAAGCATGGAGACTGCCTGAAGCATCTCCCCAACTCTACTTCCTTGTTCCCACAATTCTGTTCTGTCTACTCCACCTACCTAATTTTCTGTCTCTTAAACGGCCAAGGCAGTTTTCTTTATTAATTAACCAATGAAAGTAACATAGACAGATAACTCTCCTCCATCAATATCCAAAGGATGCTCAACCGTGCCACAAGGACATGTGCTCAACTATGTTCATAGCAACATTGTTTCTCATAGCCAGAACCTGTAAACAACCTAAATGTCCTTCAACCGAAGAATGGATAAAGAAAATATGGTACATTTACACAATGGAGTATGACTCACCAGTAAAAAACAATGACATCTTGAAATTTGCATGCAAATGGATGGAACTAGAAAAAAACATCCTGAGTGAAATAACCCAGACCCAGATAGACAAACATGGTATGTACTCACTCATAAGCAGATATTAGATGTAAAGCAAAGGATAACCAGCTTATAGTCCTTGATCCCAGAGAAGCTAGGTAACAAGGAGAACCCTAAGAGAGACATACATGGATTCCCCTGGGAAGGGGAAACAAACAAGATCTCCTATTCTCTTTTCTACCGGGACTAAAACCCCAGACCAAGGACTAGTGCTGTCCACATTTAGGGTAGGCCTTTCCACCTCAACCATCCCAATTTAGAACTCCAGGTACGGTGCAACAAGCCTATAATTCCAGCACTTTGAAGATGGAGATGAGAAGGCCAAAGTCATCTCTGACTACACAGTGAGCCTGAGACAGCCTAGGCTACATGGGATGCTGTATCGAAAGAAAGAAAGAAAGAAAGAAAGAAAGAAAGAAAGAAAGAAAGAAAGAAAGAAAGGAACGAAGGAACGAAGGAACGAAGGAAGGAGAAAAAGAACTAAAAAAGGAGACCTAACTTCACCATATACAACACAATAACATCTAATCTTTTCATCATTATGCTCATAATATAAGAGGTGAAGCAGATATAGAGCTAAAAAGCCCAGTGAAGGATTAAGAGGGATGAGGGTAGCAATTGAGAACAAGCGTGGTTTTGAACTTGTATCTCCAAACTGATAAAAAGATTCAGATAAATGCTCTCAAAGAATTTCCAGGAAGCTTAGAGGTCAGCTAGCCTGGCATATGGAACAGAAAACAACAGAAGACCCTTTCTCGAATAAGGTGGAAGACAAGGATGAACACCCAAGGTTGTCCTCTGACTTCTATACTCACAAACACCCATGTACACATGCACATGCATGCAAACACAGGCACACACACACAGACACACACACAGAGACACACACACACCATAATCATACTCAAATATTAAAAAGACAAAGGCGTTCTGGTAAATCTGGTACAGGATGGAGCATACAACTACAGAATCTACATCTTGCAGAATAGACTCACGGGATCATAGCAGATAAAAACCCTTGAAACCAAAGTGAATGCTCCAGGATGAAAGCGAGTGATCAAGAATTTGGGAAAGATGGGACAAGGGGCAACATGTAAGCAGAGGGGACTCTGAACAAACAGGTTGAAAAAGCAAAACATGTGGGCTCTGTGAATACACACCGACTGTAGACACATTGGTTTTATGTAAAGGACCAAGGTCAGCAGAAATGGGAGAATCCAAGCCTAGGGTTCTATAGGTCGACGACTGAACCAACAAAGCATCTGTAGGAAGGACTATCCAGTCTCGCACTAGGAAATGGTCCAGGAGCGGGTCTTCAGTACCACAGCTTGCTGTATGTCAGCTCAAGGCTTTCTGCCACGTAACCTCACCACGTACCTCCCATCTGCCAGTCTATCAGTGAAAGCCAATCAAGTGCAAGGGCTGCCAAAGCTCGGGGTAAGTGGAAAACAGACCCCACATCCGTGACAGAGTGGCCATGAATTAGAAAATATAACCATTGCCACGTGCCATTATTAGCGCCTTATATCACTTATTGTGTTTCGGTTATGGTGTGTAAGAATTCTTTTTTGTCTTAAAGACAGAGTCTTACTATTATAGATGCATCTGGCCTGAGACTCACAAAGATCCACCTGCCCTCTGCCTCCCAAGTACTGGGATTAAAAGCCAGTTCCACCACACCCCGTTCACATTTCATTCTTTTTAAAGCTGAATAATCTTCCGTGGTATGTCTATAACACATATGTACATTTGTCTGTCAGCGAATATTTGATCGCCCCCATCATTTGGCTATGGTAAATGGAGTTAAAATGAATAAAGGAAACAGATATCTTTTCCGAGTCCCTGTTTTCAATTCTTCCAGAAACACACTCAGAAGTAGGAAGTGTTTTTATTGTGTTCAGCAAATCGGGGACTGGCTAAATAAATCATAAGCACTTTGGTAGTGTCTTCTGTAGAGGACTCAAGAGCTCCCATGCTGCTTCGCACCTTCCCTCTCCCTGGCAACCCTCCAGCTCTTGCCTCTGCCATAGTTCACGTCCCCCCTGATGTCTTTCCCTTGTTTCCTAGACTAGAACTCTGGCAGGAGACAGATTGTGTCTTCAGCCCCAATTCCTCACTACCTGGCATGCGATATGAGCTTAGTAAGTGTTGACTGTGTAAAAAATAGACGAGCTAGGAATAGAACAGTCGTAAACCACCTGGTACGAAACTTGATTCAGATGTTATTGGCTGTCTATCAAGGATATGGACCTACCCTGTGATTTAAGGAGCACAAAAGGAAAATCTTAAAATGGCTAGAAAACTCTCAGGAGACATATGGTTCCAGCTAGCTCTGGAGGGCACCACAGCGGGCTGTGTGTTCTTTTCATACTTAATACCCACAGATGTGCTGTGTAAGGTTCTTGACAAGCCTAGTCTAGGTGGGGACGGGACGGGTGAGTTCTTCCCGCACAAGCATTCGTGTGTGCACCGCGTTCTGTTTCTATTCAGTGATGATGAGTACAAATACACAGATGTGATAATAATTATCACCTACAGGTATGATAATAAATAAATATCTAACATCCAAAAACCCTGGAGCTACTAATCCACTTTTAAGTAGCAAAAAAGTGATTTTGTATGTCAAGAAATTCTAACTCTAGTTCAGTCTAGGTCATCCCTCTTCTCGTCCTTTTCAAAGGTGGGACAGTTCACCTTTAAGAAGCCTTCTTCAGAGCCAGATAGTAATGGTGGTGCACGCCTTTAATCCCATCACTCTTGAGGTAGAGGCAGGTAGACTTAGCCTGTCCTTTTCCCATTCAGTGACCCTCTTTTGAGGACGTATACTCTTTGAGGGCAAATGTTTTATGCAATAAATAGCACCTAGCATATCACTATTGAACAGCAATTCAGTAAGTATTTGTCAAATGTCTCTACAGACAGAGCCAAGTTTATAAACTTGGAGCGTTATGTGGATGGTAGCATATGACTCTAATTCCAGCACCTGAAAGGCTGAGGCAGGAGAATTTTGTGGTTGAGGACAGTCTGGGCTATATAGCAATTCTCTGTCTCAAAACAAAAGTTAACCAAGTTACATGCACATCTTGAAAAACTGTGTACGTAATCTAAAAGCATGTGTACATGTGTGTGAATATATATATACACATGTCACTGCTCTGGTTTGAGGGATGGTCCCTCCAAATTTCCTGTGTTGATAGTCACCAACGTGACAGTACTGAGAAGGAAGCCCTCATGGGACCTAAGTTGTGATACCAGAGCCCTCGTAGGTGTGACTAGGGCCTTCATGAGAGGGTTCTTCCTCTTTCTGTCTTGTGATGACAGGGTCTGTCCCTTTTTTTCTTCTGCCTTGTACCAGGTGAATAGGGAAGCCCTCACTAAGACACCGACTGCCAGCATCTCCATAGGGATTTTCCCAGCTTCTAGAACCGTGAAGAAATAAAGTTCTGTACTTTTTCTGTATCATTACATTTGTTTATTTTATGTGTATGGGTACGTACACGTGTGGGCATGACCCCGTCATGATGCACGCATAGAGGTCAGAGGACAACCTACAAGAGATTCACTGTGTGGGCGCCAGGGATGGAATCCAAGTCCTCGGTCTTTGCAGCAAGCACCTCCACTTAGTCCTCTTTCCAGTCCCAGCTTTCTGCTTCATAAATTACCCAGTCAGAGGAATTTTATACAGGACAAACTGTCCCTGGTCAGATGTCTGCTGCGACTTTGACATCTCTTACCGGCCATCTACTTGCCCCGCTGAACGGAATGCTATCTCGCCCACTAATTCAGTTGAACTCATTGTGGTTTTTCAAGCTCAGACGGTTACTTTCGCATTTCCCATCCTGCCTCTGGACCTCAGCGACATTTATATTTAAGTCGTGTTTTACAGCTATCAAAAGTCACTATTATGCTTTCATTTTAAAGATGATCCCCCGAGACTTAAGAGTACTTTGTTTGCACGGTTGTTGGTGCTGGAATCACAAAGAGCAATTTCTGAGGTCAGGGGGGTCAATAGCTGTATTAGGAAAATGCCTTCTTTTTAAAAAAAAAATTATGCTTTTAAAATGTAAATGCTTTAGAAATTAGAGCCAAGTCCCAGCTCTAATTTAAATCACATTTGCCCCAGATAGAGAGTCTGTGTGGGCACTCTGAGAAGCCTGTGCCTGCATTAGGACAGGCTTCTCCAAGAGTCTACTGTAATGATAGGAAGGAAGTGAGCCCAGGGAACATTTGCATGCCCTGAGCCAGAAGTGAGAAAGAAGCAAAAGGATATGGCATGTCCCTCAGCCTCCCCTCTCACCCATGGCAAGTTGTGACAAGAGGGGCCTTAGTGCTTCTTCTGGCAAATCCCCCACAGGACTTTTAGACTGTGAGACATTAGCAGCCTCGGTACGGTGGTGGCCGTCCGGTGGGGACTGCACCTTGTACACACTGCCGGCGGGCATGGCAATGACTTCGGTACCTTTGGTATGAAGGGCACGGGCACCAGCGCCCTCCGGTCATGCCACAACTACACGCAGACACTAGCCGCGTGCCTCTCGGCTGGGCCCATGTAGCGTTATTTTATGTCTTCGGCCATTAGACACTGCTGTAGACGCTAACAGAGAAGATGGTGGTGACGTTTATGAGTGCAGACATTTCGTAGAGAGTCTCAGACTATTTTGCTGAATTTGACGCGACTGTGCTTGTTTTGGAATGAAGAAGAGGGTGCACAAAAGCACTGTCCCATCAGGGTTGTGACACTGGCACGCACAGGAGGTGACAGCAGCCTATGAAAGGTGGCTCACAAACCTAAAGGTTTCAGCTGGAGTCATTTCATTTACAGAGAATGATCCCTTCCCAGAAGACAGGAGACCAAGTAGTCAGCATTATTCCTATTTAAATCAAGCTATCTGATTTCTTTAAGTGTAGACGTTTAAGAGTTATATGGCTAGGAGATGGGTCCGATCATAAAGTGCTAGACTTACATGCATAAGACCTAAGTTCAGGTCCCCAGCACCCGTGGGAAAAGCCCATTTGAGGAGCCCACACTCACACTGTCCTATGTCAGACTTTCTTCTGAGCATCTCTTTTTTTCCTAACCCTATATTAAAATACCTTCAATAAGATCTCCAACACTGCCTCATTAAAATAAAGGCCAGGTGTGGTGGCATGCACCTATGTAATCTCAACAATGGGAAGGCAGAGACAGGGAGACGCCTAGGGATTGCTGGCCAACAGTCTAGCTAAGTTAGCGAGATGAGGATTCAGTGAGAACCCTTATATCAAAAGGGATAATAATAATAATAATAATAATAATAATAATAATATTAAAACGATTAAGGAAAACATCTAACATCAGCCTCAGACCTCCATAAGCACACCATACAAGAAAAAAATTTTTAAGATGAGTACAAGTGTTATATGTTCCCATTACCATCTCCACCATGCACTAAAGGAAGTGAAATGATTGTACGAGTCAGGTAGGATGAAGGAACCAGAAGACCAAGTCCCTCTGAATCAGCTAAGCAAGGCACATATGAACTCACAGACACTGGAGCAGCAAGCACACGGCCTACGTGTGTCTACACTAGGTCCTCTGCATATATTATAGCTATTAGCTTAATATTTTTATGAGACTCCTGACTATGAGAATGAGTGGGGTCTCTGACTCTCTTGACTGGTTTTGGGACTCTTTTCCTCCTGCTGGGTTGCCACGTCCAACTTCTCTATCATATTTTTCGCTTTATCTATTATATTTTATTTTGTCGTGTTTGGGTGTTCTGTCTTGAAATTCTGTGCCTTTCTAACAAGAGAGAAAGGGAGTGGATCTGGATGGGCAGTTGAGAGGAACCGGGAAGAGTAAAGGAAGGGGAAAGTATCATCGTGATATATTGAGAAAAGAATCTACCTTCAATAAAAAACATTTTGTCATAGATACTTCCAATCACCAGGCGGTGGGGGCACACACCTTTAATTCCAGCAAGCGGGACAGAGAGGCAGGTGGAGCTCTGTGAGTTCAAGGCCAGCCAGGACTACAAAGCAAATTCCAGGACAGCCAGAGCTGTTACACAGAGGGTTACACAAAACAGGGTTGTTTTGAAAAAAACAATACAACAAAATAAAAGAAACAAACAAAAAGATAGTCCCAAACTTTTTCTTGGAAAATATAAAATAAAAGAATAAAGATCCTGCCTCCCAGTGTCCCTTCTCCATCCCGTTCTCTTGCCTCACCCCACACCAGCATCAATGTATGCAGTTTTCAAATGCACAACACATCTGTGCAGACACATAATTAACTACAAGGCAAAAGAATAAAGACAAGGGATGGGCCTAGTCCAAGGGACAATCTTAAAATAAGAAATGAGAAGAGACTAACTCAGTCTTCTTATAAATACTATAAGCTGTAACAAACCGTTTTAATTTCTTTTTAATGCAAGGGAAATTAATCAAGAGTAATCAAATGCTTTCAGTATAGAAAAGTATTGCCCAGCTCTATGCCACTCCTCTGTTCTGGCTGAGTGTGAGAAAATGATAGAAGGCAGCTGGGAGCTGGAAACCACAGATAAGATAGCATTCCGTCCTTCCAGCAAGCCTTCCTTGAGAAACTGGGAGAATATGAGAGACTCACAACTGATCTCTGAGCAGCGAGTAGCTGGAGGAGCCTTCATGCCAGCCAAGCCTGAAGGACAAGCACATCTCTGAACACGGCTTTCCGTTCCAAGTTGAGATAGGTTGCAAGAAAAGTATCCTAACTGGGGCCCAGAGGTGTTTGGTTACAATAACTAGATTCACCCTCAAAGTGAGTGGAAAAGCAACTCTTTTCATCCATAATTTTCCCTTAGTTTCTTCTGGTTTTAAGGATGAGCTCTGTTTTATAATCATTAAAGGTATTTAAGTAAGGCTCTCAATTGAAAAGCAACAATGTACAGATGGAGGATTATGCATCCGGGACCTGATTTCTAATTAAACAAGGAGATTAAATCTATTAATTTACCTTCGCACTTTCCTGAAATGTAAACACTATTAATAATAAAGGAATAAAGACACACCTTAGCTCCCCAGCCCTCAGAGCCTGGGTGAGGCTCGGAGGTTGACCCTAGACTGGGATAGAGGAAAGAAAAGTCTCTCGGACACAAATCACAGGGTGCAGAGAACAGGGGAAGGGAGACTCTCAGTGTCTCGGGATGGGAGGAGTGGACTTGTGCTAACTGAATGACAAACCCAAGAGCTGGAAACCAGAGTGGAGCATACGAGAAGAAGGCAGAAGTGCTGGGCCCCTCGTGCTGTGGAATTCCAGAAAATAAAAGATTTGGAGGTGGCGGGCACAGGCCAGTGCTGGCACCCTTTTATTCCCTCCACAGCATATGCACTAGTTAAGTTTCAAAAGACACAATCTCATTATCTTACTTGGGCTGGTCCTGAACACAGTAAGTGGCCATGGATGACCTTGAACTTGTGCCCCTCCCCCCCCCTTTACCTCCAGAGTGCCGGAATCACAGGTTCACAAGTATGCGCTACCAGTCCTACTTAGAAACCAGCCTAAGGTGTCTTTCCTAAAAAGGAAGCACTCTGCCAGTGAGCTCCTAGCTTCTGTAGAGACAGCATAATCTCCACGGCTGGAGTATTGGGGTCTCCCAAATGAAAGGTGAGGGAAAGAAGGGTTGAGCTATGCTATTCAAAATTACTAAAGACCCCATGAGCGTTTACTCTTGTTGGTGTTCATCTATTTCTGTAGTGAAAGGCCTGATACAGTCAATGCTACAATCACAGGAAATATGACTATGCCTCGCGTTACGGGGAGCTTCAGTACAAAGGCAGGTGGTTCCATTATTGGGGACTGACCCAAGGCAGAAATCATGACTGTAAGGACATGGTGGTGCAAAACTTCATAGAGGCTGGGAAGCAAAGAGAGAGAGGAGTCAAGGTCCCAGTAGCCCCTTCAAGGACACACCCCCAGTGAGCTAAGCTCCTCCCACTAGACCCCGCCTCCTGAGGTACCATCAAGACACTAAGCCTTAAGTATAAGAGCCCTTAAGACACACATAAGGCCCAAACACTAACAATGAATAACCCCAAAGCACAGTTTTATTATCTATGTATTAATTTATTTTAACAGCATTAATCATTATAGTATAGATTAACATAATATATTTGTGAAAAATAATTACTTTTTCCAAAGGGAAAATAGATGAAAAGAGAAATGGCCTTGATGTACAATTTTTTTTCCAGGCCTCTTCTCTAACAGAAACCAGGTAGAGTCTCATCTGTGCCTCTGCATTCAATCGGCTGTAATAGCACAGGTCACATTGCCTTGGGAAACTTCTCTAGTATGCTCGTAGGAAAATAAAAATGAAATGGATAAGTAGCAGCTGAGTGTTACTATAAAAACATGTTGACCTTTCAGACCCCAGAGATTCCAGGACCACATCTTGAAAACTGCCATTCTAACAAATGCCCCTCTACATGGAGAAATCGCAAGGTCAATGCTGCCCTAACAGGAGCCAGCAAGCCCCTATAACAAAAGCCAGACAAAGGGTGAATCTGAGACAGAAAGGCTTTGGCTAAATATCTATAAAGCAGCTAAACCCCTGCCCCAGGATCTCTGGCTTGGCTGACACAGTTGGGTGACAATCTCTCTCTCCATACTAGCAATTTACTAAGAGGTTAGACTCCAACAGAAGCCAGACACAGGAATGCTGAGCAGAACTGAATGACATTCTCTAAAACAGAAAGGCTTGGTGGAGTCACACGGAAGATGTGATGAGATTTCTCTTCCCTCCCTAGAATCCAGACAGCCTGGTTTGTTAACCATCCCTCGGTACATATATGCACACACACACACACACACACACACACACACACACACACACACGGCAAAATATTGGGTAACTTTTCCCTGAAGAGACTGAACAATTCAAGGAAAAATACTGTGTTGATATCCATCAATGAATAGCTCCAATCAATTACTCTAAATTTTTGCTCCAGTCTTGACAAGCCTTGTCCCTATACACACAGCTTTAGCTACAGTCTTAGGTGCTAATAGTTCAGAATAACTCAACTAGATACTCTCAGGAAGAAAATGGAAGGACAAAGTATATGAGGAAATAAGAAGGAAGCATTCATTAAATACCATAGTAAGTTAAAAACACAAAAGAAATATCTAAATTCAATAAATATTTTTTGAGAGATACCTCTGAGGGAGATTTTCAGAAAATAGATCAAAGAAAAACTGATAGAAAAAAAAAATACTGCCGGGCGGTGGTGGCGCACGCCTTTAATCCCAGCACTCGGGAGGCAGAGGCAGGCGGATCTCTGTGAGTTCGAGACCAGCCTGGTCTACAAGAGCTAGTTCCAGGACAGGCTCCAAAGCCACAGAGAAACCCTGTCTCGAAAAACCAAAAAAAAAAAAAAAAAAAAAAAAAAAAAAAAAAAGAAAAAAATACTACTTTGAAAATCAGGAATGAATGCAACATGGAGAGACTATAAAACCCAAGAAAGAAGTAACTTACAGATTTGAGATATTTTTCAGTTTTAATGAATATGTAAGAAAATCTTTGTAGAAAAAGAACTGTATTAAATAATAATTCTTTGATATACATAGAACCTTATAATTTATTAAATTTGCATACCAAGATGGTTGTGTTTATATTTTTATACAAAAAGAAAATGCCTTGCTGAATACTGAATGGTGCAGAACGTAATGTATATTCAACGTTTTCAGTGTTGATTAGTGTTTTTATTTTATAACTTTTATTGCTGATAATGCCACTTCAAATAAATATATAGCACAAAAGAAGAAAAAAAGAAAATCTTTGTAGAATATAAGAGCTTAGGTTTCAAGATTGAGAAATTTTATATTTTATCAGGAAAATACACAAATTTAGGAAGAGGAGGGCATAAATAAAAAACTCCAGAATACAAGAGAAAAAGAAAAGATCCTAAAAGTTCAAAAAAATACAAAAGTAGACCCGTGACAAAGAGATTTAGACTGATATCAACCTGACTAGCCACTCTGGAAACCACAGCAATGAAGCAAAGCCTGCACAATCCTCAGGAAAAATGAATTCACACAGAGGTCATCACTCATTGTTGAGAAGAGAGTACAGACGCATATAGAAACACAGACTCTAAAAAGGATTGCATCCCACGTAATCATTCCCAACATGCAAACAGAATAAACCACCCTGGCTGATGATGTCATGTAGACAGAATACATGACGAGCACAGACAAACCCCTAGGCTCCACCCCAACATAACTTGAAGCCAAATGTGGTAGTGCACACCCATAATCCCAGCACTCAGGGGCAGGAAAGCCAAATTTCAACATCAACCCTCTCTACAGATTGACAGAAACACTCCTACATCAGAATACAGTTTATGTGTTGTTATTTCTGGGGCTAAGCTAGCCGTGCGGGAGCCGGGCAGGAACGCAGCCCACCGCTCCTTCTACACAAAATGAATCTGCGTTTCATTATATTCACAAACTACAGTTCCAGACCAAAGTGCTAAAAAACTGATATACAACGTTAAGCAAAAGGAAGAATCAAGTAATTACTAAATCTAAGAAGAAAATGTGTTCAAGAAAATAAACAGTATCTGCCCAGATCAAGGGTGAAAAATATTTATATCATCATAGGAACAAAGACACTAAACACTGATTTGCCCTCAAAATTCTAATGTTTCTGCTGCAAATGCTAGGAAATAAAGATATATGGTGGAAAGTATGGAAAAGTATGTAATTAAAAATAATTTCTTATGTTTTCTTTTCTCTTTTCTCATGTTGATATGGTGTGTGTATCTGTGTGTGTGTGTCTGTGTGTGTGAGTCTGTGTGTGTCTGTGTGTGTCTGTGTCTGTGTGTGTGTCTATGTCTGTGTGTGTGTCTGTGTGTGTCTGTGTGTTTGTCTGTGTGTGTGTCTGTGTATGTCTGTGTGTGTCTGTGTGTGTCTATGTGTCTGTGTGTGTCTGTGTGTTTGTCTGTGTGTGTGTGTGTCTGTGTGTTTGTCTGTGTGTGTGTCTGTGTGTTTGTCTGTGTTTGTGTCTGTGTGTGTCTGTGTGTGTCTGTGTGTGTCTTTGTCTGTGTTTCTGTGTCTGTATGTGTATCTGTGTATATGTGTCTGTGTATATGTGTCTGTGTGTGTGTCTGTGTGTGTGTCTGTGTGTGTGTGTCTGTGTGTCTGTCTGTGTCTGTCTGTGTGTGTCTATGTGTGTGTGTGTGTCTATGTGTGTGTGTCTGTGTCTGTGTGTGTGTCTGTGTGTGTCTGTGTGTGTGTACAGATACACTCATCATTTGTGGGGGTGCAGAGGCCAGAAGCAGATGTCGGGATGTCTTCCTTCCTCATTCTCCACCTTGCTTTTGAGACAGGGTCTCCCACTGACTTTTCAGCTCACCGTCTCCACTAGACTAGCTGGCCATAGAACCCCAAGAATACACGTGTCTCCACACTTCAAGAGCTTGAAATAGAGGCATAAACTCTCACACCCAGTTATTATGTGGATTCAAGAGAACCGAACTCAGGTCTCAATAAAGTGGAGGCAAAAACAAAGACACTTCACACACTGAGCCATCCCTTCAGCCGGAAATGTATCATTGAGTTAGTAAGTCAAGAGATACTGTCTTTTTTAAGCGTAAGTAGGTTGTTGAGCAATGTAAAGTTAACACCAGGATAACAGCTGACTGGAGTCAGAATCAGCACATACACCTTGAGAAGCACCTGTGAACGTGTTTCCACAACAGTTTAGCTGACCAGAGAAGACCCACCGCAGGGGTGCAGGACTGGAGATGAATAGAAGAAGGCACGGTAGGCATTTGTTTCCACTTCCTGATTGTGATGCCCTGTAATGTCTGCCTTGCCTCCCGCCTAGGTAGACCTCCGGCTGCCATACCTCCCCCACCTGACAAGACTACCCCCTCAAGTTGTAAGGCAATGGGAGCTCTTCCTCCTTTAAGTTGCTTCTTGTTGGGTCTTTGGTCACAGTCATGAGAAAAGTAGCTAACATACCTGGGAAATGCTATCCCAAACCTTTTAGATAACATGTCAATCAAAGTCAATGTGGAGCTTGGGAAAGAGTGGCTCTGCTCCACCTGGAAGCATACTTGGCTTTAGTGGGCAGGAGGAACTTTGTACCTTTTCTGTACGGTCTGTGGTCTGTGGGTCTTCTGGCCCCTGTTCTCTGCCTCCGCCTCCAGCACACTCTAGATCCCTGACAAGCCTTTATTCACTGTGCTGATTTGCAAACTTAGTCAGCTGATGGAAATAGCAGAAAATCCTGAAGGTTAGACACCAAAGGGCACAGAGCACAGCCACAGCCCTCACCTCCGGGGGTCTCTACTCTCGCTGAGACTGAAGTCCAAAGAGTGGTAGGGATGGAAACGTGTCAGTTATGAAGCGGCTCACCTACCCAGAGGCGTTCTTCAGCTCTCAATGTCTTTTTGGAGCCAGCATAGATGGGTGCCTGGATACCTCAGGGCAGTAACTGAGATAAGTGACCATTTCCTACAGGGATCCAGGGTGTTTTCAAAGTCAAAGAACCACAGCTATCTGAACATCACACTGAACATCTCTACAAGACTTGAGTTTCATGCTTCAACAGTCAAGCTGGTACCCCCAAGGCTGCCTGTCAGAACACAGACAGCTAACAGAAAGACAAGCGACTCTAGATCAAAGGATAGAGACATGTCACTTCCTCCTCTCTTTGAAACTGTCCCCAAACCCAAGACAGAAGTTTGACTCTTTCACATCTAAAGCCAATTAATCAAATTGAGTTGGCTGAGTTTGAAAGTTGGCAGACAGGTGACATTTTCAAGGATCCTGCCCAAGAACTCCCCATTGCGTTGATACCAGCTAGTGAAGAAGGCAACGCAACAACTCCGGGGTGTGACAGGTCTTTCCCACTGAGAGAAAGAAAGCCCATTTTAAAGCAATTTCACATCGTGTGGGTCATGATGACTTTGAGAACTGATTTCTTTTCTTATTTTTCCTCTCTCTTTTCTTTGTCAGAGACCTTAGGTTGCTTTCTTCCCTATCTGAAGGTCTACTGGGGTGATAGTAAAACCCACAGACTAAGCTAGAATGAGTCTAATGTCTCTACATCCAACGTGAATGGTTAGCAGTTATGCCCGGGGGTAATGCAGCAAAAAGGGAAGCAGTGAATAGAGTCCACAGGACTTCAGCCTTATCCACGCCAAAGAATGTTCTGCTTCAATAGCATCATCTCTGTTGAAGATGATTATGTATAAGAGAATAATCAAAGTAAAACCAAATTTAAAACATACACACAAACACACACACACACACACAGAAGGTTAAAGCTCATCTTGCTTGTGTATTGCTATAACAGGGTCTCTGGGATAATTAATCTCAATTGTCAGCCTTATGGGATCTAGAATCACCACAGAATGGAGACCCCAGGCTTGTACACTACTGGTTATCTAGATAGGTCAATGGAGACGGGAGGACCCACCCGAAATGTGGGAGGCACTTTTCTGCAGGATTGGGTCCTGAGTTGAATACAAAGGAGAAAACAGCAAGCTGAGCCCCAACAACCATCGTTCTCCTCCACTTCCTTACTGCAGATGTGACCAGCCACTCCTGCCACTGTGACTTCCCCACCATGATGGGCTGTGTCACCTTGAACTATAAACCAAAATAAACTCTGTTTTCCTCAAGTTGCTTTGGTATCAGAGTAATGGGAAAAGAGACTAATGCAGCCCGGGCTGGCCTGGCAGTCACTGAGAAGCCAAGCCAAGGATGATGTTGAACCCATGACCTTTTGCCTCCACCTCCACGGAGCTTACAAGAATGCGCCACAACACCTGGCAGGCCATATCTTAAGTTAGCCTTCTTTACTCGGGCCTTGTAGACAGTCTACTGTTGTATGTGTGTATTTAGAAACATCAAGAGAACAGTTATCATGAACTTCGCATATACAGAGAGCTGTATGGTGCATAAATAATTTATCTACGTAAGTTAAGCAAGATTTGCTATTCACTTAGCAAAGAAATTGAAATATGTGTCCATCAGGAAAACAGTATGTTTTTACCTCCAGAGCAGAGCAGCATTTGTGTACAGCAATGTTTACTGAAGAAGTGTATTCCGGGCACTATCCTAGGCTCTAGGGAACACAGCAGCCCTCTGACTGTCTACTGATGCTAAATGAGAATCCCAAAATTTAGTGACGCAAAAAATGACAATCAAGGGCTGGAGATGTAGTTCAGTCACAGAGCTGAGTCTCAGGCCCCGTCCTGAACACTGGAGGGAAATTATTTTTAAAAACTGTTTTTTATTATTATGCCTCATGGTTCTGCAGTCTGTCTGGCATCACCTAAACTCTAGGGTATCTGACAGGGCTCCAAACAGATGGCAAGAGCAGCTTACAATCATTGCAAAGGCTTCCTTAAACATTTGCTAGATCGTTAGTGCTATGTATTCTTGAAGACCTCATCTGGAGGAGTTAAACAGCCTCCTAAGGGAGCCTGGGGTTTTTCTTCACAGCATGGCAGCTGGGCTCCAAGATGGACAGTCTCAAGAGGACTAGCTGTAAGCTAACTTGTCTTTTTTTCCTTTCTTTTTTTAATTATTATTTAATTGAAAATTTACATACCAATCCCACTTCCCACTCCCTTCCCTCCAGCTCCCTCTGCCTTGCCCCCTCCACACACCCCTATCCACTCTTCAGAGAGGGTAAGGCTTCCCATGAGGAGTCAACAGAGTCTAGCGCATTGCTTTGAGGCAGGACCAAGGCCCTCCCCACTATATCTAGGGTGATAGAGGTAGCCTTCCAAAGAGAATGGGCTCCAAAAAGACAGTTCAAGCAGTAGAGATAATTCCTGGCCCCACTGTAGATGGCCCCTCAGACTGTCCCAGCCATACAACTGCTACCCACATTCAGAGGGCCTAGTTTGGTCCTTTGCTCGTTCTCCCACTATCACTCCAGTGCCAGTGAGCTCCCATTAGCTCAGGTCAGCTGTTTCAGTGGGTTTCCCCATCATGGTCTTGACCCCTTTGCTAATATTATCGCTCCCCCATCTCTTCGACTGGACTTTGGGAGCTCAGCCCAGAGATTCGCTGTGGATCTCTGCATCTGCTTCCATCAGTTGCTGGATGAAGGTTCTATGATGACAGTCAATAATGGATTCCCAGAGAAAGAAATCAGGAGTGGAGGGTCCCCTTCACAGTCACTTTAAAGAACTACAATAACAAGGAACAAGCCTAATCAAGGAGGTTGAAGGCCTCTGCAATGGAATGTGTAGGGCACTAGAGAAGAAGCTGAAGGACACAGTCAAAGATGAAAAGGTCTCCTGTGCTCATGGGTTAGCAAAACCAACATTCTAAGTATACCAAAGCAACCTATAGATTCAATGCAATTGCCATCAAAATTCCAGCGGCATTCCTCGCAGAGCTAGAAAAAAAAAATACTAAACTTCATATGGAAGCACAAAAGACAAAACTCCACCTCACCCCATCTTACTGCAAATAGCCAAAGCAATCCTGAGCAAAAAGAACAATCCCGGGGGTGCCCCACTAGTCAGTCTCAAATTGTCTTACAGAACCATAGTGGCAAAAATCACGGTCCTGAACAAAAGCGGATGTGTCGAGCCGAAGAAGAGGCTCTCAAGCCTAGAACTAAACCCACACAGTTGCAACCACCTAAGTTCTGCAGGGCTGTCAACAACATGATTGTTTAACAAATGGCGCTGGGAGAACTGGGCTTGCACGTGCAAAAGGATGGAACTGGATCCGTAAGTCTCACCCTACACAAAGATCAACTCAAAATGGATGAGAGGTCTTACATGGCACTTGAAACTCCGAAACTCCTGGAGACAAATGCAAAGGAAACACTTCAAGAGAAAAAGTCTCTGAAATGGACTCTCATGCGCAGGAAATAGTCCCGAGAGTTGACAAATGGCTTAGGTGAAGTTTAAAGGTTTCTGCAGGCTGGGTGTGATGGCACACATCTTTAATGACAGCACTCAGAAGGCAGAGACTGGAGGATCTCTGCAAGTTTAAGTCTAGCTTAGTCTATATAGCAAGCTCCAGGACAGTCAGATCTACATAGAACAGGCCAGTCTGCATACATCAGTCCACTCTACATAGAAGGATTCTGTTTCAAAAAAAAAAAAAAAAGAAGAAGAAGAAGAAGAAGTTTCTGTGCAATAGAGGAAGCCACCACCCAAATATAGAGATGGGCTACAGGTGGGAGGGAAGAATCGTTGTCAATTCCTTATCAAACAAGGGAGCTACAGTACAAAATATAAAAGATTGAAAAAGCCCAACACTCATCAATAATGAGCCTTCCATTCCCTACATAGACTCATTGCATAGAGAAACTCTCAAAGACAAGAGTAAGAACCGATTTGAATGTCGCTAGGCTGCACACTTATCACGAGCAGATTTTGTTCAACATACTGTGATAGCTGATCCTGTATCAAGGTGTACGTCGGGGTTAAGCCCAACTACAACTCTCAGGATTCAAAAGGATCGCCATAGCAGGCAAAAACCCAACTAATAAGGTCTGAGGGTATGCAAAATAAATTAGCTCACATAAGTCTTCACCATGTCCTGTTTGTTCTTCCTACGCTCTCTCCAATGCTCTCTCGATGTTTCCCTTTCGATGTTCCTCACTGTTCTACCCATCCCATAAGGTTCTCAGCTTATATACCCACACAGACATAGTTAACAAGCATGCGTTCATTAGGGGTAACAGGATGGACAAGACTGACAGGTGGGTACCATATGCTGCAGAAGGAGCATGGCTGTGAAGCTCCCTGGCAGATGCCGGGAGGATTAGGATGGAGCTTGACCCTCAGAGTGCTGTATCCGCTGGCACCCAAGAGAGAAGGAATTTCTTTCTCTGGGACTGGTTTAGCAACCCAGGCTTTTTCCTGTGTATTTTAGGGGTAAAGGTACAAATGGTTCATTTCCTAGACTAAGACCTTGTGTCAAATGAAAGATGAAGGTAAGTACAGAATATTAATAGCTTGTTAGGGTAGAGCAGAGGCCAGTAGGTTACACTCTCCTGAGTTGGCTGTTAGAGAATTCAGGGCCACCCAGACCTGTTTATCACTAAGAGCAGATGTACTGTCTCTCCTGCTCAGTGCCTCCTGCTCAGGGCTCCTTTCTTGTCAATGAGTCCCATCAATAAGGATAACTGTGGGGGACTAGCTTTATGTAGACTTGACTAGGAGAACAAAGGTTTACCTGAGTAAATGTTTTCACACCAGGGCTCCACGGTGTGGGAAAAACTATACAGTTGCCAGTTCAGGAATAGTCAGGTTTAAAGAATGTAATGCTTTGGGATGAACCCCATTACAGAAGGGAGAAATGTCATGATTTCACAAGGTTTCTACAGAATGGACAGTAACTATCCAGAAGACAAGTGTTCCTGAAGCTTTGCAAGTTGAGTTCCCCACCAGATCATAGACCTGTCAGTCTGCCCATGGCGCTAACAACTGTACTTTACTGTATCATACTTGTGGCTCACATCAATGCTGCTTGTCACCTTGATGAGATTTAGACTCATCTAGGAGACACACCTTTCTGAGTATGTCTATGAGAGTGTTCCAGAAAAGTTTAACTGAGGTGGACGATCCATCCCGAAGATGGGCAGCAGCGGTCCATGTGCTGAGGCCCAAGGCTGAATAAACAGAGGAAGCAAATGGCACACCCAACTCTCTCTCGCCTTCCTGTCCAGGATGCAATGTGACAGCAGCCTCCTGCCACCACACCCTCCCCACCACGAAGCGCAGTACCCTCAGACCAGACGCAAGCCTCCTTCTTCCCCTCGGCTGCTTTCTCCAGGACTTTTGTCACAGCCATGGGAAAGTGACACGCATGCTACTGCAGATTATCTCGGAAACACTTTTGAACACTTCTTTGATGACTTTGATACTTTCCCCTTCTATGACAGAACCTGGTCCACACTCCAAAAGTGAAATGCACCATCAAGGCAATTAGTATGTTGGGAGGTAGGGGGTGGGTACCATTTGATTCAAACATCCAGGCAAGGATAAGTGGATTTCCACTTCCCTGTTCAGTCGCAGGTAACATGGGTCAGAAGAATGCCACCCCTGTGAGGTGGCTTCTTGCAGGACAAGTGAGTCAGCCTCTCCTCAGGCTGATAGGAGCCCTAAAGGAGGTCAGCGGTCAGCCCTCCTACACATCAGATCGCTTTGTTTCCGGCAGGTTTTGCGCATGCTTGCCCCCTTGACTGCACAGCCAGGACAGGCAGCTCTTCACAGAATGTGAGTTCTTTCCTTGTGGTAATTGCTAAGTGGTGGCACATATAATCATTTATGCCATGTAGAGAAATTCCAAGAGGTCTCCCTGGCCTGGTCAAATCCACAAGCATGAGTCTCCGGTCTATTCCTTTATGCCATGGCTGAAAGTGAGATGAGCCAATTAGAGAATACATAATACGCCAATTAGTTGTTCCTTACTTTTCTTAATGAGTGTAAAGTGTGCGTCTGCTCAAATTACAGCTTGTCTGACAAGGTTCTTTGCTCTGCGACTAGTACGGTTTGGCATTGGTTCACTTTTTTAATATCAATGGCATCAGTCACGGGAGCCGAGCTTCTCCTACAAGCTTCTGCAGGAACTGCATCGGTTTGGAAAAATGATCACTCGCCCGTGGAACCCAGGTCCTGGCTGCCTTTGCCTCTTTTCTGTTCCGGTGGTCGCAGGCTCTTATAACAGCAAATTAAGGGGCGTCTCACTTCACACCTGCAGGTACCGTCCAACGTGGCACAGACGGCAAGACAGCCAATGAGTCGCATCCACAATCAGGAAGCAAAGAGGAATGAGAGCACGCTCAACTCACTTTCTCCATTTTATTTAGTTCAGGGTCTTCTACCCAGGGAACAGCCCCACCCACAATTTAGATGGGTCTTTCCGCAATCAGTTAAAGTAATCTGTATAATCACCACCCACATGCCCGAGTTTGCCCAGAGTTGCCCTTAAACTAGATAATCCCACACAGGTATACTCAGAGGCCTAGCTCCCCAGTGAGCCTAGATTCGGTCAAGCTGCTAGCTAACTCAAAACCATCACAAAGAACGTCTAGCTGAATCACTACAACATGGCGCCCCCACCCTCACCCCAGGCAAAGCTGAAGTCAAGCACATCCTGCGGGGAAGGCATTTCTCTGGAGAGTCAACTTAGACCTCAGATGGAAGGTCTCTGCAAAACACATTTCCAAAGTTTACAACATTATTTTGGTGCCATGGGAAATTAACCCATATATTATTATTGGGCTCTCTTTATCATGGTCTGTCCACAAAGATCAAGTGTAAGAAACGAGCACTACACATCAAGGGACCATGATTATAGCCATGGCGAATGGAGAAAGGAGAACCCTTGAGTTACTGCAAGTCGGCCAGCTGTGTATCCAAAAGGAACAGCAAAAAAAAAGAAAAAAAAAAAGAACAGAGTCAGAAAATTTTGTAACTTTGTCAACATTTATTTTCACCAAACAACTCATTAAATCACTATAAAAGTCAACGCATATGGTTGGATATGACAGCTTAAATTCCACAAAGAGTTATAAGTCAAGTTAAACTCATAATACATAATGTAGTCAGGTTGTCTCATCCATGAATTATAACATTTTTATTACGTCCCAACTGCAAATTACCAACTTGCTCCCTGTCCTGCCAATCTCCTGATTAAATGGGGAACTGTTAGGCACCGTGAAGATATATTATGGTAAAAGATGACTCCATCACTTTTCTCAGTTATTTCTACATCCTTATTTAAAGCTTTGTCACGAGAGCAGCTGGGCCCAAACTGAACTGTGGATTTAGCAAAATGATGGCAGGATGGATGAAGTAAGAAAAAAAATGGGTCCAAAAGTGCCTGTGTTTATTGCATCCTTCTCCGATATTTGTATGTCTTCAATACTTTATTGTATCCTTCCCCAATATTTGTGTGTCTTCAATACTTTATTGTATCCTTCTCTAATATTTGTGTGTCTTCAATACTTCATTGTATCCTTCTCCAATATTTGTGTGTCTTCAATACTTCATTGTATCCTTCTCCAATATTTGTGTGTCTTCAATACTTTATTGTATCCTTTTCTAATATTTGTGTGTCTTCAATACTTCATTGTATCCTTCTCTAGTATTAGTGTCTTCAACACTTCATTGTATCCTTCTCCAATATTTGTGTGTCTTTAATACTTTATTGTATCCTCCAATATGTGTCTTCAATACTTTATTGTATCCTTCTCCAATATTTGTGTGTCTTCAATACTTTACTGTATCCTTCTCTAATATTTGTGTGTCTTCAATACTTTTGGTATGTTTCAATCTCTTAAGTTCTGTCTCTTCAAAGTTATTCTTACTTTACAGGTCTTATTCCCACAGGTCTAACTTAAGGGTATTTTATTTTGTGTCTTACACTGATAATGGAGCAATAACTTATACCCATCAAGTTTCCCCATAAAATAGTTTAATGCCTTGAAACGGTGCCAATATGTCAGCTAAGGAAAGTGAATCAAATAGACATTAGTCCACATTTACCATGAGCGACATGGCACCGGGTCCTTCAAGAACTTACTGAATCATCAGTGTCCTTTAGGAACTTGAATTCTAAAGTTAATACATGCATTAATATTTCAAAACATAAACAGCCAGTATATATGTATTGATTAAATTCAATAATTTTCCTTTTGTTTATATTTTTGCATCAATGTGGTATACTTACTTTATTCTAGAGCAAACTAATACTTCATCATTATAGGAAAAAAATTTAAAATAAAAAGACACTAAAAGAAAGCTATAATGAGTTCCAATAAAACATATAAACATACAGAATGTAAGCATTATTTTTAGTTTTTATGAGTAATCATGATTTGCTGCCCCTATTCCTGGCGAATGAGAAAAAATTACTGGATTAGTAGCATAAAAACCATCACTATCCAGGAGCACAATTGAATGGCTCTGTCTGATTACAAATTCAGAACCAAACACCACCAAAGACAGAACTGTGACTCAGAAAGCCACAGGAACCATCATCTAGCTTTGGCGTTCATGAGAGATGTGTAAACAAGAATAGCAGAGATCTATTAAACAGAAGGAGAGACCAGGAACGTGTAGGCAGATATGTCCAGCATCCAACAGGAATATCTAAGAGGATTTCGATAAAAAGCAATGAACACAGACCCTCTGGAGCTCCAGGCCAGCCCACCACTGATCCCCAAGTCTTTAGGAACTCATTGTGTAGCACATGATATCCTAAGTTAGTGGGACTTCAAGAAGGGACACTGGATAGTCGCAGATTCAGCAGGAGAGCATCCTACGGGGAAAGAGGTCGCATCCAGAGGGGTAAGATGCAGACTGGAATTCAAAAGCAGAGCTGCACTAGGAAATCAGTCAGCATCCCAGCACCGAGTACCAGAGCATGTCACTTCCCTGGATGCCCAGAAAGGATGGGGAAAATGCTGACCTTCACACTGGAATGAGCGCTGACACTAAATTTTACTTACAGACCAAAGACAAATGGCCCCAATCAAGCTGGAAATTTCATAGCTTACTTACAAGCTGCGTGAGAGGGGGGGGGACAGGGAAGGAAGGAGGGAGGGAGGGAGGGAGGGAGGGAGGGAGGGAGGGAGGGAGGGAGGGAGGGAGGGAGAAAGGAATGAGAGAGGAGAGACAGAGACAGAGAGAGAAGGCTATGGGAAGAGTCTAAATACTAGTCAAACATTTAGCTTAATAAAACTGTCTCACTTGCCAAGCTCCTCAAGGACAGCTTACGTACTTTTCATAAAGTTCTAGGGACTAAATTTGGATCCGACTGTTTCCAGGTTTCCTATCAGATCCCATTTATCAGCTTCTAGAACATCCGACCTCCTCACCCCCCCCCCACTGCCACCCACAACGATGTGGTCCCGGTAACACATTCATGAGGGAAGAGCTCGGAAGCCCAGAAGAAAATGAAGCTGACTCAGTATAATGTCATTCCCATTACTACCAGCAGTAACCTAACCTACAGCCAAAAGCGACTTCAATGACAAACACAGTCCCCAACTCACTAGTAAAATGGCAGCAGGGACATCTATTGCAGTTCACAGAGCAAGTGAGGAAAAGAGCAGGAGTCACTAGAGGTGAGAACCCTGGGACTCAGCTGGACCCAAGGCAGGAAGGGGAGGAAGAAGAAAGAGAAAGGAAAAGAGAGAGAGAGGGAAGGAGGGATCTGTTGCAGCATCGGAAGGGAAGACAAAGAAGAAAGAAAGGCAAAGAGAATGCCTTGGTTCTGGATGGTGACCTAGCAGCCTCGGAGAACAAAAGTGAATTCACCTCCATTTGCTAGGAAACGGTGTGGCGCCTTGATGAGAGGCACAGGAAGACAGGTGTTATCACAGATAGACCAGCTTTTCTGTAGCTGAGAGACGGAACATAGTTAGCATTTTTACTACACTATGGAGAACACAGAGAAGGTTGCCACGATAATCCAAGTTCAAGGTGGTGAGGGAGGTGAAGGAGAGGGCTCAGCGTTAGCATCTTCCCCATGAATATGGCTGTATTTACTAGGCACCTGAGAGCAACGACACAAAGAACAGGAACTTGAGTAAGTGGCTGTTCCTATTTTATTGTCTAAAATTCCGGGGATTAACAAGATTAATAAATCTCTAGGTGGAAGCTGGGGGGAGACAGGGGAGCCAAGTGAGACAAAGAGCTTAACTAGAAAACAAGCAAACTAAGGATTGGTTTCCCATTACTCGGGAAAATTTGTCACATTCTTAGTGTCTTGAAACAGCACAGTTATTACCCTGTGCTTCTGCAAGTCACAGTCTGGGATGGGTCTCTCCTGGTGGGGATATGTTCCTTACAGGAACGTGAGGAGAACTGTCGACTTTCCCGCCTACAACCAGCAACGAGCACCAGGCTACTGAGATCAGTTAGGCCTGAGCTGGACTGATCCTGACAGGAACTTGAAAAAGAATGCTTTCAATGTGAAGGAATATTTTTTTTTACTCATACCTTTTCCAAGGGTGGAAGGTGCAGGCCTGTCACGGTGCCTCAGTTGGTTGGTACCCAGCCTCTACATCTTTGAAGCCTACCATCCTTGGCATATAAGCATCTTTCTTTACACTTTTAGTCCCATGATCACTAGCGGATGGTTGTTGCTTCTCTAGCCCCACCCCCACCTCCATATCCTCAAAACAAAGAAGAGGGCTAGGGAAAATGTCAAAGGGGCTCTGGGACTGTGGCTTTGTCATAGAGCACTTGTCTGACTTGCCCAGATCTCTGGATTCCATCCTCGGGACTGAATGAAACCAGTCTTACTTTTCACACACTATAATCCTAGTGCTCAGAAGGAGGCAAGAAGATCAGAAGTTCAAGGTCGTCCTTGGAAACATAGCAAGTTTGAGGCTTTGAGGCCATTGTAGAATACATAAGAGTCGGAAGGAAGGAAGGAAGGAAGGAAGGAAGGAAGGAAGGAAGGAAGGAAGGAAGGAAGGAAGGAAGGAAAAGAGGTCATCGTAAATTACATAAAACTCTATTGAAAGACAGACAGAGAAATGCCAAAGGCCTGGGTGGCCACATCTGTCCTCTTTTGGCAAGCTCTTACAAAGCCCAAGTCAACCTTCTCTGTTTCCATCTAGGGGCCATAACCTTGTCCTGTGGTCACGCTGAGCTGTGGGGTGAGAGTGCCCGGGTCTGAGATGGGTCAGCCAGCTGACAGTGTCTGTCAGGTCCATAAAAGTACTTCCTGCATTGCAAGAGAGAGCTTTCAAGTGGGAATCAATCACTGCCTCAAATCAAGCAGTGAGCAGGAGGAAAAGGAGGAGAGAGAAAAATATTTTCCGGTGAAAATATTTTTTTGTGATACTGGATATTACTTGTGGGATACCAGAAACTATTTCCTAGTGACATGGGCATCTATTTTATCCTGGAAACTTAAAGGGGTTTTCATTGCAATCAAATGGATTTGAGACACCACGTGACTTTTAGCAAGAATACAGGATAACTTTTTGGAATATTAGGTTTCTAACTTCTTATAACCATTTCGGAAAGTATTCCTGGAATAATCTAGAGGCTTCAAATTAGAACAGAAAAGATAGTTATGAAAATATCATGAAGATGCTGGAATAGTCCCAGGACTGTGCCAACCACTGAGAATCATTTGACAAAATGTCATCTCTCACTCAAATGGTAAGTTTAAGCCAATGTTTGTCATAATGAGTCAAGTTCCAAACGTGACATCCTCGAGAGACCCAAACAGGAAATCCGAGACAAGGGTAAAAGAAATCACAGGATCTTCCAAAGCCTACCCAGACGAGGAAATGTTATCACCCCAAATATTCAGAAAATATTGACAGAGACGATGTGCGTCTATGTTGGTGTGTATGTGAGACATAAAACTGGAGACACAGACCTGGCAAAGCAGGACAGTATAAAGAAATGGGTTTGGTTTTTGATTTTAATGAACAAAACTCTTCAAACGCTGCACTCTTACCTGTGCAGAAATTATTGAAAACAGCATTTTTTGCTGACCTCGCAGGAATTTATTCAGCAAACCTCCTGACTCATGAGAACCCAATCGTCAAATTATTTAACTTGTTTATAACTTTACAAACCCAAAGATCTCTGCCGACTCTTTTAAGGTGGCACACCCTGGTTTATGAATCTCCAGCCCTGCTCTGGCTGCAGCTAGCACTCCCTCCTCCCTAAGCTGGACACCTTTCTCCTCCCCGCCTGCCTCTGAATCCCAACTTAGCCATTCTTTGTCCAGGACCTGCATTATGACCCTGCAAATCTCATGGGCACTTGCCCAGAAAGAATATATTCAAGTTGCTCCCTCTAATAATCCCCTTGTCAAGATCCATATAATTTATGAAAAGGAATTTCTCGGAGCTTTAGATATAGTCTGTGCCATATTCAATTTAATTCAGTAAATATTTATTGAGTGCCCACCTAGAATTGTGCTATGCCCTGTGTGGAAAATAAAAGAAATATATGGCCCAGGCCCTCTGGCCAAAGGGTTTGCAATGTTCTTGGGAATAAAAGTTGAATGCTGATGTGATTGCAGAATGCAAAACAGCACCGAGCAATGCAATAGAACTATGTAGCCAGAACCCAAATGTGAGGGAGATTCAACATTCCATTTGATGACACCACGAAAGATAGAGCTACAGGGAATAATTTGTGGGGGGAGATGAAACTTGAGACTATCCCTGAGAGATTCGCAGCCAACAAGGCCATCGCCGGCAGAGAGAGTCATCATGATATGTTATGAACATATCAATGTGAAAGGCCAGTCTGAGCTGAAGAGAAGGAGGGTGGGGACCTTAGAGTTTTGATAGAAAAAAACTGTATGGGGAGAACACATAATGACCACAAAGACTGGAAGCCATAATCTCTCCAGATCCTTGCTTGGTGTTCTCTGGTCGCTGTCATTAGAGAATTCAATCACCAGGAGCCAGCCTGAAATGTGGAGAACATGGGCTCTTTCTCTCAGTTATTTTTCCCACTGCTTTGACCAAACCCCAGCACCTCAAAGGAGAGATGATGTCTCTCCACTCACAGTTTAAGGGTTCAGTCCACCATGACAGGGAAGGAAGGACAAGCAGCTGGTCACATTGGACCCAGTAAGGAAGCAGAGAGGAGGCATGTTGGCCCTCAGCTCCACTTTCTCCTTTGTCTTGGGTCTGGTACCCCCCCCCCTTGGAAGGATTCCACCACATAGTGAGTCTTCTCTGCTAGGTTAATCCTTCCAGGGAAGCAACTCTCATAGTCACACCGGGTGGGGTGTCTCCACGTGATTCTAAGTCCCAACAAGATTGACATCATCACAGCCCTGAAGTGAGAAATCCGATTCCCCCTCCTGACACACCTGAGCAGTACCTTGTTGCTTAAGCATCCCCTTCACAGTCTTTAATCTAGGACTGCTATGGAAACCGGAGTTATATACAGGATGCTGCACTGCATGCCTACACGTAGATGGGATCCTTTGTCAGTCTCATTCACTATTTGTTGAATCTCTACTAGATATTAAAACAACAACAACGGCTGAGTTCAGCACCAAGAAAGAAAATGAAGCCAAAAACATGCAGTGTTTCCACCGAAGACACTGGCAGAGACAGGTCTTAAAATGACCAACAAGCCGGTGAGAGGGCTCAGCAGGTAAAGGTGCTTACCAGCCAGCCTGATGACCTGAGACTGATCTCTGGAACCACTAAAGGTGGAAGGAAAGAAAGAACCACTACAAGCTCTCCTCTCCTCTGACCTCCACACAAATGCTAGGGCGCTCGCACGCTCATTAATTTGTCTTTAATTTTAAAAACGGAGC
Organism: Arvicola amphibius; assembly: GCF_903992535.2. Classification (NCBI taxonomy): domain Eukaryota; kingdom Metazoa; phylum Chordata; class Mammalia; order Rodentia; family Cricetidae; genus Arvicola; species Arvicola amphibius. Next base: position 27,212,294 of record NC_052057.2, on the reverse strand, counting down.
AATGTTTTGGAGTTACACATACTTAAAACGGAAGCTTGTTCCCACCAATGACAAGATGCATCCCTTTGGGGGGTACAAGTCATCTGCACCTCAGTTTCTCAATCTGTGTGCCACCGGTTTGACGATATTGACCTATGGTCCAGTTTGGAGATTCAACATCACTCTATAAAGAAACCAACATAGAGCCAGGCGGTGGTGGCGCACGCCTTTAATCCCAGCACTCGGGAGGCAGAGGCAGGCGGATCTCTGTGAGTTCGAGGCCAGCCTGGTCTACAAGAGCTAGTTCCAGGACAGGCTCTAAAAAAGCTGCAGAGAAACCCTGTCTCGCAAAACCAAAAAAAAAAAAAAAAAAAAAAAAAACCAACATAATAGTACCTGACACGTGGAGGCCTTCGACAAGTGTCATATGGATTACAGTGGGCAGTGGGCAGAAAACATAACCTGATCACAAAGAGCAAATCACTGGGGGTCAGAGGAATTTCTGCACTGGGGCAAACACGGAGTAGAATTTTTCGAAGGGGGCATGAAATAGGAGAATAATTATAGACAAGAGAACAATGTAAAGCTTCAGAAATGTGAGAAGAAGCGATATGCTCTATGGCATGCAGGTCATTTGACAGTGCTAGACTACAAAGTTCACGGCAGAAAGCCCAGGAGATGAAAGTGGCCAAATTACGAAGACTTGGGAATGCCAAAGGAAGGTGTTTGGAGAGCACTCATCGGGCAGTGGGGAATCACTGAAGAACATGGAGTGGTGGAGTAAGTCAGCAAGCTGTCAAGACTGAAATTTTCCCTAGGCAAAGGAGAAGGCAAGCTTTTACAAAGACATTGAAAGCGGGGAGACAGAGAAAGGGGGGGTGATTGTTGGAGACATTTAAAAGTTGATCGCAATAGAACTCAGTTTTGACTGACATTAGAAAAGGTTGGCTATTTTTAAAGAATTCTTTTTCTCTTCTTGCAGTGCACTTGCTGAGACGGAGGACGCAGATGGAAAGGAGGTTTGGAGTAAGGGTGTTGCCTCCTGCTTAGGAGATGATGAATTAGCTAGACCTCTCGAAATGGAGACTAGACAGGTTGATCAGCAACGCACTTGGAGAGCTGGGAAGGCTGAAGAGGTGGAATCGGGAGGCCCCGTCCCATCCTGTCCTTTATCCTGGATGGGTCCATCCACGTGGCCAATCTCCATCCAGGATAAAGGACAAGATGAGGCAACTCTCAAACCAGGCCAGTCCTAACCGGCCCAAGAAAATTAAACTCTTGAAAGCAAAAACACAAATCTCAGATTTAAAGCATGTTTAAATATGCCCAAGGTCAAAGAAACACATTTTTCTGGCAAGGCTTTTCTCTCCGTGGTGGAAGTTGGATGCAGGCGAAAGAGATGAGAGGGACCACATGGAGAGCAGATCTTAGATACTGAGTGGCTACGTGGAGGATGACAATTATAAACACTCTGTCTCTGCGTAAACAGTTCATTTACAAAGGAGATTTGACAGCTCAAGAGGCTTCTTGGCGGAGCAGCCTTGCCTGGCCCCCACACGACCTGGTGAGCTTCGATTATAGCCCCGATGCTGGTGCAACCGCAGAGACCCCCTAAAAGGGGCGTGATGAATGAGGCCCTGTCAGACTTCATTCCCTGGGTGGCCTTGAATCTCTGCCGTTATCTGTTACCCTGCCAGGGCTGACAGTGATGAACTCAAGGCAGGCGGCTAACGACACCCCGATTCATTACCCAGAAAGAAGGGAGAGCAGAAATAAAGGGAAGGTGACTGCCATGCAGAAGCTTCCCACATCAGCGCTGTCTTCCTCCTGCAGGTCTGAGTGGGGAGGAAATGATGGAGACCTGTGTCTCATACAAGGACTCCAACGCTACTCAGAACGCTTCTCAACGAGCTGGCTGCGAAGGCCAAACCCCAGCCTCAACTGGGTAAAGGTCTTCACAAGACTTATGAATACAAGAGATGTTTAGCAACCTTTTTAACCCACTATTATTGTAGCAAAACAAAAAAATAAAAGGCTCATAAAAATCATCAACCTATACAGCCTTCTCAACCTTAATTGTTATCTATTTTAGGAGAGTGCACTGTCTCTCCCTAAGACCATTAGACTTATGGTGCCGCACTAGCAAATGGTTGAGTAGGCTTAGCCGTTGCTTCCAATTATAGACATTTTATTGTTAAAGTGGTATTTGGCTCCTCCCTAAAAAGATCAAGATTTTTGTTTCAACTCATTTTTGTTTCTAGCCTAGTGAAGAATGAAGTTATCTACTTCACTGCCTCCTTTTCCTTATTAATGGGACTTCTCATCAGGTGCCTAAAGACATGAAGCATGTCCAACAAATACATCTTGAATTTAAGGCCCAAAGAAGGCAAGTTTGCCTGTCTGATCCAATCCATCTTAACTCAAAATGTCAATCAGAGAAGCGGTTCTACAACGCATCTAGAATTGCTCTCTCTCACACTCTCTCCCCCCCCTCTCTCTCTCTCTCTCTCTCTCTCTCTCTCTCTCTCTCTCTCTCTCTCTCTCCCTCCCTCCCTCCCTCCCTCTCCCCCTCCCCCCTCTCTTTCTCCCTCTCTCTCCCCCCCTCTCTCTCTATGTGTGTGTGTGTGTCTGTGTGTGTGTGTCTACATGTGTTACTAGGGATTGAAGACAGGGCTTTGTGCATGCCAGGCAAGTGGGTCTATATAGTGAAGTCAGGTCTTCAGCCAGGAAACATGTTTTTAACAGAAAGAAAGTTCCACAGCCAAATGGATCTAAGACACCTGTGTTAATCAAGTCTAGCAGGTGCCTTTCACACCATATTTTTTTCAGAATCTTTAACATAATAATGTACATTTTGATGTTCCAAAAGCAAATATAAACCATAATGTTATAAATAATCTGTTTTCTTGCACACACAACACCTTTGTGCAATAGATATTTACCCTGCTGTTACAATACTTGGGGAACAGGTCACCTGGGCAAATCCCACATCCTCATTCACTTCTCTCAGCAATAAACTCAAGTTAGCACCAAGATACGATCTAAGTAAACGGCAGACCAAGACAGTCTCCGGGTAGAACGGAAACTAAAGAAAACAGGTGGGCTGAAGCTGTACCTCAGCGATTGCCTACCAGCTAGAAAGACCTGAGTTCAATCCTCAGTACCACAAAAACCAGAGGCGGCATGTCCTTAACACTTGGGAGGTAAAGAAAACAGAAAGTAGGTTAAAGGTCTCCTCCACTACACAGCTGGTTCAAGGCCAACCTAGGCTACTGAAAAAAGTGGTGTATGGGAGTCAAGAAAGGAATAGTGTGAGATAGCCAAGGAGGTAAAAGCGCTTGCTTGCAAAACCTGTCCTCTGACCTCCAAACCTGTTCCTGCCTATGCACATGCTCACACACACACACACACACACACACACACACACACACCATACATATATGCATACACACAAATAATAATAATAAATAAAAGGGGAGATGAGAAGGAGGAAGAGGAAGTGGGGTTAGATATGAACAAGATACATTATATATGCATGTGTAAATTTTTCCAAGAATTAATTCTTTTAAAAATTAAATAAAGACATGGTACTAGATCCATAAAAGGCTGAAACATCGCCCGTTGAGCTCCTTTCAAGCACTCTGACTTTTGTCCCATTTTCAACATTCCTTGTTGAAAAGAAGGTAGTGGGGAGTTAAAGAAGACACTGGAGGAAGAAAGGTAGTTGTCTCAGATTTGGGGAAAGGGCAGTGAAGATAGTAAATACAAGGATTTCCATCCTTGCTTTTTGCTGAAGGCCCAATTGTCCTTCTAAGGACAGTAGCACAAGACATCACTGTTTCTTTGAGAGAGCATTCTCCATTTTCCTTTTACATACACATGAATGGAAGTTGGCCAGACAGTCAGAACACTTAAAAAACTACCGTGTAATTTTCTTAAGTGCCTAATGCAAGGCGAGCACAAAAGGATGGTTCACGTCAGTGCCCTAAGACATGCAAGCACCATAGGCTTCTGGTTATACAAGAGGGGCGCACATTATCGGCCTTTTTCGTATCAGCTGCTTGGCATCTTCTATTAAAGCAAATCACTAGCGACATTCAAAATAACTTAGCTGAAGAAAGGTGATCCAAAAATCTAGATTTGAGCATGAGCAGGAAGTGATGCAAACCACCTATCTTTGTTTATCAGTGTTTAATTCTTAAGCCGCAAAGCAGGGAGAAAGGGCAGACAAATTAAAAACATACCAAAACTCAAACGCAGCCGTGTGTTTTAAGTCAAAAGCAGCCGTGTGGCATGGATGCGAACTTTCTGCCTCGCCTAACTCTTCATCTTTAACAAGCAGTCGGGGTTCGCTGAGAGAGATAAAACCATAGTCTCTGCAGGAAAAGTCAGCCCCGGAGGGGGGGAGGGGAGAATCTCACCGGCTTTTCTTTCCGTGTCCTCCAGGAAATCAAAAGCCAATCATGGTGTTTCCAAACAAAGTACACAGAAAACTGCATCCATTTTTTCCCCCTCATTGCCAATGGCAGGTTATTTGGCTCCAGCGTCCAAGCATTTAGCAGAGGGGGAAGAAATAGAATTCTGGGGCTTCTGGCAGAATGAAGTCTAGCCTTCCACGGAGTCTGTATTAAGTTCTTTCTTTCCTACTTCCCACGATCACCTGTGTCTCCTACTTTTTCTGTAGGGGTGCTCATTTCTGACTAACAGATATGAATGGCTTCGTTGCCTGGCCATCTACTGTGAAATATACTCCTTCATTCCTCGGGCCCTGAGAACTGGAGGGTGGATGGACATCAAGGAGGGAGCTGGGACCAGGAATTCAAGGCAAGGGTTCATGTTATTCAAGTTCATCACCAGGAAATAGGATTTTAAACTCCAAAAGAGTTCACGGACATTTCCAGAATTTCTCCAGAGACGCAGATCAATAACAGATCAGAATAATCAAGAAAAGCCAACAAGTTTGCTAACCGCTGCTTGAGTGTTTTACTTGAGTAAGCGGAAGGCAAATGGAATTATCCCAACCTCATGAAGTAAGGGAGAAGTCTGCTCTCTGGGGAAGCACCTCCAATTTGCAGCTGGAAGGTGACATTTTAATTCCAGTCTCCAGGCCCGGACACAGGGACATGGTTGGCACTTGTTTGTTACATGGTTTCGTGAATGAACAGCTTCCCCACTGCACTGAGTAATCAATGCCCTGTCCACTCAAAATAATGCCCTCTATGAGGGTCCAGGGCCTACGGATTTGCACATACAACCAAAACTCACTGAAAACGAAGCCAGCCTGATTGCTCCGAGGGCATCTTGGGCCCCGGTGACAATTAAGTATTAGCCCGGGAACTCTGAGCCTCTTTGAGATATCTGCCATGGTGTCCTGCATGAGAATAAAATTTCAAAATCGTTAATGTGAAGCCTACCTCGATTTCAATAAACGAATCACGCGAGGTAGGATATGAGTAATGAGTGAACTTTCAGTTCCCGAGAACATTTTCCAAAAGGCTCTTTTGCAGAGCATTAATGATAAGGGGTTCCTGTTTAGGGTGCACCGCCCCCCTTCAACAGGCTTGTCTGCCCTGACAGCTCCTTTGGAGCTCAGCGTTTTCACAGAACCGTCTTCGCGGCTTCATGGGCTCAGCTTGCCTCTTCCTCCATTCCCCTTTGTTCCTCTCGGCCGCCCTCCAGGCCCTTTTCTTCTCTGATATGGCAGCCACTTTAGCATCCCTGGGTACTTCTGCGATAGGGGGCTCCTGGCGCTGCTCAAGAGAAACAAAACAAGACCCCCCCACCACCCCAAACCCAGGAAGTGTACAAATCCGAGCTGGAACAAAGTGATTCTTTAACTCACATTCAAAAGAATTTTCCTCAGCCCACGCTGCGTGTGCTGTATTGTTAACTTGTATCAAAGGGGTTCGTATCTCAGGAATCACGGGAAATTTTCAAACATGATTGATGGCTAGTCAAAAGAACATCCTTGGCGCGATAAGCCGCCGAGAGGAAATGTGCTGAGCCGGTTCAGGATCGGCCTGGCTGTGCCTTTCAAATTCCTTTCATCGCAATGGCGACCATAAGCCCTGCAGGGTGAGAACAAGCCAGGACTTTCTGTGGAATTTTCCTAACTGCTGATATGTAATCCATACAGCCAGAGGTAGCAGCCAGAGGATAAAAGATTTAAAGAAAATGGAGACACAAGGACTGATTTTCTTTTTTTAAGCAACTTGGAAAGAAAAAAAAAGATGTGGGGGGGGGGGGAAACAGCAAGGTTTATGTTAACCCATTGGGAGGGCACTGGAATCTCTTTGATGAAGGACTGAGATTGCTTTAAAGCACTTTTATTGAGGCAAAAAGTGAGTGTGGGGACCAGGAACTCAGGGTGACCTGGTCGCTCACCAGCATCTCCCTCACCCCAATTCTGCATGCAACCTAATTGCTAAAATGCTGCACTAGATTTTCCTTTTGATAAGGAGACTGCATAAATAGTAGAATCTCTCTCTCTCTCTCTCTCTCTCTCTCCTCTCTCTCTCTCCTCTCTCTCTCTCTCTCTCTCTGTGTGTGTGTGTGTGTGTGTGTGTGTGTGTGTGTGTGTGTGTGTGTGTGTAGCCAAGCTATCCATATGGAGATCAGAGTATAAAACTTAAAGAGACAGTTCTCACTTCCCATTGTGTAGATTCCTAGTTAGAGCTCCAGACATCAGGCTTGGTGGAAAGCACCCTTGCTCTCTGACCCTTCCCACTGACCCACCTAGTAGAAATAGGAGAGCCCAGTAAGGGGGAGCGGGCATGTGCACATATATGCCCAATGAGACATGAAAATGGTTGCTAAAATGTCAATACCCCATTAAGCACATCCTTCCTTACTATGAGATATGATTCTGAAATAGCATTTCAAAAGCCGAGACAAAGCAGACAAAATGTATGAAAAGACAAAGAAGTGTTCGGCAGTTTCCACCCTAGAGACTCAAACGTGGCTTAGGAAGCAAGGAGACAATCTTGGCTAGTGTTAGAGTCCAAGAGAAGCCCCCAAGAAAAGAACAACAGTCGTGGACGCAATAAACAAGAGCGCTTAATTAATTCCAACATATTAGGGTGGCACATGGCAACCCCGAGAGAAGCCCCCAGGCTCCTTTTAAACAGGGTTAGGGGAATTCCAGGGAGAGATTAGTCTAAAGACTGATTGATGACAGTTTACGGTTGCTATAGGATTGGTTGGAGGCTCAGTGTTTAGGGGCTTTTCAGCTGCTGGTGGAAGAGCCAGCAGCTCTTTTAAGCTTCTCTTAAGCTTGCACGAGGCTGTGGAGCAACCTCTGATTGGTTGCCCCTGGGTTGTGACTTTCCCAAGAACTGCTTGCTCAGCTCCGGCTGGTTCCAGCAGACTGAAACTAAGACCTGGTCCCTGGCAGGGGCCATTAGAAACCTGTCCTGTCTCCGGTCTGGCTCCACGGCCCTCTCACTGGCAAGGAGAGAACAAAGAATTTGCTAAGAATTGTGAGTCTAAAGCTTCCCTTACACAGAGGAAACTGCCGGTTCAGGTATCAGGAAAGGGCCTGAACAAAAAATAAATAAACAAAGTTTTAATAAAATGGGGGCCAGAGAGACAGCTCAGTGGTTAAGGGCACTGGCTGCTCTTCCAGAGGATCCGGAGTCAGTTCCCAGCACCCACATGGCAGCTCACAACCATCTATAACTCCAGTCCCAGGGGATGTGATGCCCTCCTCTGGCCTCTGAGGGTGCTGCACACACTCAGTGCATATATATGTGCACACACACACACACACACACATATAAATACACATGCACACATGTAGGCAAAACATCCACACAAACACATAAATAAATACATTTGAAAATATAAAATAAAAAGTCTAAGAATACCCTCGGAAAGAAGACAGCAGTTGGTATCCCATGTCCTGATTATGCTTTCATTTTCTACCTCCCCTTTATTGTACACAAAGTAAAGGTATATGTGCATAAGCAAAAGTAGATTGATAGATAGATAGATAGATAGATAGATAGATAGATAGATGATAGATAGATAGATAGATAGATGATAGATAGATGATAGATGATAGATAGATGGATGGATAGATAGATAGATAGATAGATAGATAGATAGATAGATAGATAGATAGATAGATAGATAGATAGATAGATAGATAGATAGATGAGAGAGAGAGAGAGAGAGAGAGAGAGAGAGAGAGAGAGAGAGAGAGAGAATTAAGATTAGGTCAGGAAACCCTACCACCAGCTGTCACTGGGTTCATGCATAGGATGTGCTTATAATTATGGTTTTCCATCCATGTTGGCTTTGACCATAAAGTAATGAGGCTGATTTTTAAAAAAAAAAAAAAAAAAAAAAAAAAAAAGAAAGAAAGAAAAGAAAAATACTGCTCATTTATTTCAACAGCGCTGGTTTTCAAAGATAGCCACGCAGCTGCTCTTAGGTTTTGAAGTCTTTGAGGCTTGTGTTTTGCATCTGAAAGCGGTACCAAAGGGAAGGCTCCCCCCAAAAGGTTCAGACAATCACACAGCAGTGTGTGTGGCTTCACAGAAGTCAGCTTTTACCTCCCAGGGAACTTTTTGGAAGGATGATGTTAATTGAGGAGTGTGGAGTTCAAGAAGGGTAATTCAGAAATCAATCATTCCTCCCCAGCCAAGCTGGGGTGCTGCTGGAGCACTAGAACGGGCCCCTGCTGTGAGTTGAGACCCCCCCTCCAGAGGGAGCAAGGAGGCCCCAGCCGCTCTAGAAGTAAATGAACCTCACAGGGACAGGAAACGCCAACACCCACAGATTCACAAGACCTCTCCCAAGGCTCTAAGAGCAATAAACAGCAAACAACTGTCAGCAAGAGAGGAGTCTCCAATGGGCGGGCGCTGCCAGCAGGAGACTGTCACCGGTCAAGCTGCCCACACATCATGGGGGAGGGGAGTGGGAGTGTGCTTGCTCCAGGAATGCAACTTCTGTGAGTCATCACCCATGCTGCATGCTGGTGTGGACTCTTCAGTGAGGCATGCCTCCAGGTTGTATTTATTTATTTTACACCTGGAGTCACAACAACCTGCAAGGGGTGGCTCTCTCCTGCCATGTGCGTCACAGGGATCAAACCCAGGTTGGCAGACTTGTAGACAAGCCTTTTCACATGTCAAGCCATCTCTCTGGCCCTGCAGCTACCTTTTAGGAAGGAACTCCTCAGCCCGTACTCCTGCACAGAACCCCAGTGGGCTCACTGGTTCCACAAACTGGACTTGGGTAGACCCCTTAGCTTGTTTGTTCAAATCCAGGCGGAAAGTCCCCAGGACAACCCCTCACTGCCCCCAGGAGCACATGCTAAGAAATACATCAGTCTGGTGGCAACAAACCAGTGGGAAAATCTCACTAAGAAATATAAAGGCAAGCGCAGTGGAGATTCCAGACCACCAACACTCCTGAAAACAATAGATAAGTCATTGTGTTAGCATTTGTCCTGATAAAGAAATATAAATATAGTGTACGCTCAGATGTTAGCAGGCTTGTGGTATATTACCTTAGTATACCACAAGCTTTATGTAATGGCCTAGGTGGTTTCTCAGGGAAATCAATAATGCCAAACTTGGCCATGATGAAACCCACAGTCTCCACAGGAGAACAAGACTAGTTTAGGAGAACACAAAGAAACTTCAGTATCCTAAATGAACAACTGTCTTTCCCAAAGGCAACTTTTGCTTCTGTAAGGAACCTGGCCAGGGTAGAACCATAAACAAGCGTCAAAGCAGACAGCAACCCCACCCCAACCTCAAGGTCAGAACGAGGAATCTCAGGTTGCCCTAGAGCAGATGGACCTGTTCCCTGTGTTTTAAGCCTCTATCATTTGTTGGAAATCGTCGGAGATGGTCACATCAGTGCCATTTTAAGAAAATGATATTTTTATCACTTCTGTGGGAAAATAAGTATAGCTTCCCCATAAACCATGAGGAGGCTTTTCTCTCCTCCCACTTGCCAGCTTCTAGAAAATCAATCAATTACCTTAAGCTTTTGCCAAAACAGAAGAAAGGAAATTAGCATAAAATGTTGAACTGCGGCACTCAGAGGAAACCCAGAATCCAAAGTAAGTTGACAGCAATGGAGATACAGCATGATGTTGCTTCTAAGGTCCAAATGGAGGACATCCTCGAGGCCATCCCAGGACAGAATCAGAAACACCAAAGGTGCCTTCCAAGCAGTGGGTGAGTCATCAGATCAGCATGGAAACAGCATGCCGGAAGGCTCGATTCTTCATCAGACCTGGCCAACTTCTCGGATGCCGCTTGCCCCTCAGCCTCAGTGGGTATGCTAATGCACTGAGAAGGGAGAAAGGATGGGGTGGACAGACATTTGTTGAGCTTCTATCCTGTGCCAAAGACTTTCTGTCACCACGGTCCACTGTGAGAAGAATCATTACCTCCATTTCCCCTCATGAATCAACTGGAAGACTCTACTCAGAAGCCAAGTGATTTATCTGCAGCCGGAGAACTTGCAAATGCCGACACAAGATTCAGACCTGACCCACCCAGTGTCTACAGCGAGGTGGTGCGTGTGTGTTCACGTGTGTGCAGAGGTGTGTGCAGGTGTGTGTGTGTGTGTGTGTGTGTGCATGGTGACTAGGGGCCAACCTCTGCCGACATTACTCATGTGCCATCCACCTTGTCCTCTAAGACAGTCTCTCCAGCAGCCTAGAACCCACAAAGTAATCTTGGCTGGCTGGCCAGCAAGCCCTGGGAATCCCCCTTCTTTGCCGCCCAGCACTGAGATTACAGGTGCGTGCCAAAACAGCTTGCTTCTCTAACAGGGGTCAAACTCTGATCCTCGTGCTTACAAGGCAAGTCCTTTACCAACTGAACTATGACCCCAGGTCCTGAAAGCTAAATGCTTTACACATCCCTAAGCTGAGATGGCTTCCAAGGTGGTCTGTGGCTGTGCCCTGCACTCATTTAATATACACTGTGAGAACTCAATTATCATAATCAAAATGAGATTCAAGAGATATACTACTATTGGGTTCCTTTGTGTGAAAGTTCGTTTGAATTACATTGAGACACAAAAAGAACCTACCACATGAGATACCCTGTGTCGGTACAAGCATGGGATCATCAGAACTATTCTCCCCTGTCTGTCTCCTCCAATCTATCCCCCCGCCAAGACCACTCATTAACAAGCCTACAACAGTGATCGAGTATTTACTCCGTGTGACACAAGCGTGGGTCCTCAGGAGCCATGGGATGTGGCATTTAAACAGGTAAGAACAATCGAAGATTATAAACTTGGTAACGATCAGACAGGGTCCGTCTCCTGCACTTCCAGCTTCCCTCTGTGCTCTTCTGACTCGCTCTCCCCAGCCTTCCACTAGATAGCGAGATAGCAGCCATTTCTCAGTGTCAGGTACTCATTAAATGAAACATAAACTCTATGTTCCACGAGGCTGAGACTGGCCCTTGGTCTCAGTTCTGTTTCTCCCATCAGCATCCTGGTTCAGAATCTCATAACTCGTCCTTCCCGTGAGTGGCACAGCGACGGAGCGAGTTGTTTAGAGAAACAGATAACAATCTCCCTTGAAAGAAACAAGGGAGGCATTTCAGAAAATAGGGTCTGTAGCAAGGTGGCCATCAGCCTCACACGCCACCTCTCAGGACATGTCTCCTCCGGCGTTGCTCTAATGACTCTGCTCGTGGTTTGTGGCTGACGACAGTTCTCCCGCACTTCTCGGGTAGATGGTGGCCGGGTTGTCTCTGCGCTTGATTCATGAAGAACTGGAAGGGTGGCAGCACTAAGGGACTTTCTCCTCGGTTAGTGAAAGAATTTGAGATTGTGTGGAGAAGCTCAGCCTCTTGCAGAGACTCCGGGCTGTAATGAGACTTGTGAGGTTTCTCTGCCTCCAGGCCAGACCTTTCCTAAGCAACCTGGCTGAGAGTGTAACCTATTTTTAAGGTCCTCTTAGGAAAAGTTTCTAAACTTTTTTCTCCTGCACAGAAATAGACAGAGGGATGGAAGGCAACCCGTTTCTATCTCAAATCAGGTTGTACAAGGAGCAACATAATGGGCCAAGCAAAGCCACATCCCAGGGTGATAGCTAAGCTGGTCCTTAGATCATCCCTAATGAAAGCGCTTTTCTGCAAATCGCCTTGTTTATGAGAACTGAACTAAGAACTCCAGCCAAATCACTTCCTTCTTCAGGATCAGACCACGGTTCCCTTACATCGTAAGCAATCTCATGTTGGAAGATGGGAGAAGAAAATCCAATCTTAATACAGTCTGTAGCTCCTTCCCTCACTTTCTTCAGCACTGTAGAGAAATGTCATTCCCTCACGAAACCTTCCATTACTAGCCCAATCAAAATGATAACACACACATCCACACACATCCACTCATACATACACACTTGCACATACATGCTCATACATACACACACCTACACACTCATATACACACTTGCACATACATGCTCATACATACACACACCTACACACTCATATACACACTTGCACATACATGCTCATACATACACACACACCTACACACTCATATACACACTTGCACATACATGCTCATACATACACACACCTACACACTCCTACACACACACTTGCACACACATGCTCATACACACACTCACACACCTACGCACTCATACACACACTTGCTCATACATGCTCATATACATGTACACACACACACACACACACACACACACACACACACGTACCCTCCCTTCCATGCTGTGCTTCTTTTATGCTTTATTTCTCTATGAGTCCTTACCACTATAAGACAGTTTTGTTGTCTATTTTCCAGTCAGAATGTAACCACCATTAAAAAAAATACTATGGTCCTTCTTTTTTTATTTTATTTAATGTGTTCCTAGCTATTAAAGCATAACCTGGCACACATCAGGTACTGACTACATGACAGCTGGGAGGACCAAATGAAGACACAACTTCATGTAAGGTGTAGAGCCTCGTGTTAGGAATGAATGGTTGCCATTCCCTGGCAGGACACACACTGACGAATATGCACCAGCTAGTCCTGTCTAGCGTATCAGATCTCCATCTCTTTAAAAATCTAGCATGTTCAGCACTCAGGAAGCAGAAGCAGGTGAATCTCTGTGAGTTCAAGGCCAGCCTAGTCTACAAAGCAAGGTCCAGAACAATCAGAGCTATTATAGGAGAAATCCTGTCTTAAAGGGCCAACAATAAAAAGAGGAGAGCCTGGGGTGTAATCCTTGGAGCCTGGTTGCTAGTCTGAGATGTATCTTCTTGCAGCCCCCAAAGGGAGACCACAAGATGGAGTTTCTGGCTTCCTGCCTCGGGCTTCAGCCAAGCATTCCCTTTCCTTCTCTCTCTTATAACTTCGGGTGACTGAGAAAGAAAATGTCTCATTCATAAAGCTTAGTTACTCCAGCCAGACCATGAGGCTGAAAACAGTGACAGAAAACGGGGCACAGTGTAAGTGCACACGGGCCTCATCCACTCCACAAGTACTTCCGCGGGACTCTTTCTGTGCCTGCCCAAGCCTGCCATGGGAAGACAGAGAAGCACACCGTGGCCAGACACAAAGTTAGCCAACTTCCTATAGTAATTATAATACTCTTGGTAAATGGATAATATCTGAGCAAACTGAAGAAGAATGTGTCCTGCCAGAGACACTGCTGGGTCTGGAGGACGATGGGTCAGATGAAACCTTAGGAGACTAACCTTCACTTGGTGATTTTAAATAAGATTGTAACTTCTCAGGACTCTCTTCCCTCAACTATAAAGTATGGCACTTGAGAGTTAACTGATATGTAAAGTCCCTCGCAAATGCCATGCTGAATCCAGATTCATTAGCTTACCTGCACTGTGGTTTGTCATCCACCCCTCCAAAATCCATGCTGAGCTTTAATTGCCTTCTTAAGGGATCAATGAGGTGGGGCTTTAAGAGTTCATGAAAGTCCCCTGTTCCTCTGCCTTTACATGTGGGATGAATGCCGCTATCCAGGAGCTCCTCTCTCTCTCTCTCTCTCTCTCTCTCTCTCTCTCTCTCTCTCTCTCCTCTCCTCTCTCTCTCTCTCTCTCTCCTCTCTCTCTCTCTCTCTCTCTCTCTCTCTCTCTCTGTCTCTCTCCCTTCCTCCCTCCCTCCCTCCTCCCTCTCCCCTCTCCCCTTGTCATTGCCAGCAAGTGTTCTGCCTCTTGGGAGCGAGTAGAATACAAGGTGCTGTCAGACGCGGAGCCCTTGCCTTTATAAGACACTAAATCTACCACTGCCTGCCTCAATCTTGAACTTCCCTTCCCAGCCTCCAGAACCACTAGAAATCAATAGCCATCCATAAATTATCCTGCCCCGTGTATTCTGTTACAGCAGTACAAAACAGACAAAGACCTCCTACCCCGGACAGGTGAAACCAGTAGTTTTAAGTAATGAATTGCTGAATATAGGAGGCTTGGCCCATTCATCTGACCGTTGATGTTGAATATGGCACAGAGCAATCATCAGTAAGCACTAAGGAAAGGCATTTAATTGATTGGTGTTCTCTTCCACATATGAGAGATTTTTTTGATGTGTCGTCCAAATTCAGCTTCAAGAGCTCCATCATAGCTATGCTTAGCATCAGAAGCTAGGTGATCTTGAAATAAAAAAGTTGCGGATTACAAGCTTTGTAATTCGCCATTCCCATCATGTTTGCTTTGCATGGAAAACAATCTCCACATTTAACATATTGAAAAAGAAAACAGGATGCTTAGTCCTGGCAGATTTGGAACCAGGACAGATTTCAAGACATTTTACTCCTCCATGCTTTCAAATCATAACTAACATGTCAGCCAGAAATTTGCTGGCTGTCATCAGCTACGGAAGTATCAGAAGTTAACCATGCAGCACAATGACAGGGAGGGCGAGTCTGAAGGCTTGCAGTTTCTGTGGGAAGCTTTAAGATCTACGTAAATCTCACTGGACTCAAGGTGCCTAAGAATTGAGTTTCTGCCCAGAGAGGTCAAAGGAAATGACATCGGGGGCTACAGAGATGGATTGGAGGTTAAAAACACTCTTGCAGAGGAACACGGTTCAGTTCACAGCACCCACCTAACTACTCGGGTGTGTAACTCCAGTTCCAAGAGATCTGAGTTCCTCTTCTGGCTCCATGAGCATTGCAAGCATATGATACACACACAAGGAGACACACACACACACACACACACACACACACACTTGCGCGCTTTTTTAATTTAAAGAAAATGACATTACATCAAAAGAATCAAGTTATAGCGATACTTCTGAAGCTAGGTATTGAAAAGTCCTTCATTTTAAGAGGAAACAAGGAGGAAAATACGAAGAGATATGCTTCAAGTATGGCGTGTGTGCTGGCTTGAGGTTTTGCCACGCTGACACTGTCTGGCTGTGGGATAGGTTCTCTGGACTTAAGCGTAGTTGGCAGGAGAGCTTAGATATTGTCCTGACATTTACTAAGTGATGGCAGCAATACCTAGAGGAGTAAAGACAGGGTTGTTTCCAGGATATGGTCAGTGAACCATCAAAATGAGACAGAACCATGCAATGGCTTAGGATCCAGCATCAGTAAAACACAAAATACTGTTGTGTGCTGTGATATGGTGGAAACCTCACCCTTAGCAAAGGAAGCCAGTTACAAAAGGCCAGATAGCAGTGGTGGTGAATGCCCTTAATCCCAGCACTCGGGAGGCAGAGGCAGGTGGATCTCTGTGAGTTCAAGATCAGCCTGCTCTCTACAAAGCAAGTGCCAGGACTGGCTCCATAGCTACCGAGAGCCTCTGTCTTGAAATACAAAACAAAACAAAAAAGCCCAGATATCAATCTATATAGATAGAAGGTCAGATAGATAGATAGATAGATAGATAGATAGATAGATAGATAGATAGATAGATAGATAGATAGAGATATAGAATCTATATAGATATCAGTCTATACAGATAGAAGGTATATTCAGGATTTCCTAGGGCAGATAGAAGCTAATGGATATGGGAGGCGAGATAATAAAAGTGTCAAAGTATTGGTTGTAGCAATGGTTTTATATAGCCGTGAATGAACCAAAATCCACTTGTTAAGAACCAAATGTTTGTGCCTCAAAGTTTGAATATTAAACTCCTAAATTCAATAGGATGCTACCCAGAGGTAGTACTTCCAAGAGTCAGTAGATCAAGATGAGGTTCCCACAAGAGGATGACTGCCCTTTTAGGAAAAACAAAAACAAAAACAATGAGGACTCCCACCCTGCTTACAAGAAGGCCGCTATCCGCAAGTCTGAAATGTGCCCTCACTAAGAACCGAGTCTCAGCTGGGCCTGAAGGTGCAGCCTGTGATTCCAGCTACTCAAGAAGCTGAGGCAGAAGGACCCAAGTTCAAGGCCTGTCAAGACAGAGTAAGGCAAAGGCCAGCTAAAACAACTTGCTGACATCCTATCTCAAAATAAAAATGTAAGAAGCACTGGGGATCTAAAAAGCTTGATGGGAAAGCATTTAGGGAATATGCTAGCACCTCTGGCTCCTACACTCAGAGGTACAAAAAGACAAAGTGGAGAGAGAGAAGAGGCGGGGAGGAGGAGGCGAGGAGGGAGGGAGGGAGGAGAGAGAGAGGAGAGGAGGGAAAAAAAAAGAAACGTCAAAAGACAAGCAGAGAGAAAGAAAAGAAAAGAAAAGAAGAAAGGACGAACCATATCTGTCAGCACCGTGACCTTGGCCCTTCCAGAACAGCAAGAACAAATATCTACAATTTCTGGTCCTTAGCTACGAGAATCTAGCCTGACCCAAATACCACTGAGTTGGACTTTTTCTAAACAGGTGAAGCATATGTGTGTAATTTATACCCTCAGAAAGCCATAATTATGGTACTAAAAAATACTGCTGCTACTACCTATCAGTTTGTTGTAAGGGCAGGACCAGGGAAGGGGGACTTGGTTTATCTCTGTGACACGCCATCACAGCGCTACTGCCTGGTTAATTCCAAGGCTCTGTATCATGGCAGTGTCATCTTCAAGGAAGTAGACAAAAAATGTTGAAGGGGAGGACAAACCACATATGCATTTCTGTAACATGAACAGGGCCTGCTTGTTGGGGTTTCTGTCCTGCCCAGTACCCCACAGCCGGCAAGCCCCAAAGAAAATCACACAGAGATCTCCATAAGTTATAAAGCTGATTGGCCCATTATCTCAGGCTACTTATTAGCTCTTGTAGCTTATATTAACCCATCATTCTTATCTATGTTAGCCATGTGGCTCAGTACCTTTTTCAGGGGGGGCAGATCACATCCTGCTGCTTCAGTGGTCTAGGCAGGAGTGGGAGGAATCAACTTCCTCTGTCCCAGAATTCTCCTGTTCTCATTGCATCATTTCTACTTCCTGTCTGGTTTTCCTGCCTATACTTCCTGCCTGGCCAATCAGCGTTTATTTAAAACATGATTGACAGAATACAGACAATTCTCCCGCATCACATTTTATAATGCATATGAAAGCTCCTATTAAAAATATTCTATATATCAGCCATGTAATTACGTTTAAGTTCTCCTCAAAGGAGACATTTTTCAATACCACCCTATAAATCCAAAAAGACCCAATATCATAAGAAAGCTGTCAAAGCAAAAGTTTGTCATGGCCCAACTTTTTTTTTTTTTTTTTTTTTTTTTTTTTTTTTTTTTTTTTTTGGTTTTTCGAGACAGGGTTTCCCTGTAGTTTCTAGAGCCTGTCCTGGAGCTAGCTCTTGTAGACCAGGCTGGCCTCGAACTCAGAGATCCGCCTGCCTCTGCCTCCCGAGTGCTGGGATTAAAGGCGTGCGCCACCACCACCCGGCTATGGCCCAACTTTTAGCTGTCCTGTTTGAGAAATGTAGAGGTGGCCCCTGGGGGATGGTGTACCTCAGGGGTCTCCCAGTCTCACTTAGAATTCCTACTTCCTGCTCTATCTTGATGGCAGGAAATCATTACCTGAGATTTTGCCAGACCTCTAATTGCCTCCCTGGTTGGTCTCTTTGTCCAAACATACCCTACTAAAGCAAATGTTACCCAAGATTTGTTTTGGAAATAGGAGACAGTTGAGTAAAATGGAGCTGTGGTCAGGTATATGTGAGGAGGGAAAGTCTCGGACAGCAAATGTAATGTGGATCCCATTCTCAGACCCTTGATTCCTAGCACTAAAGCATATCTTGGTGAGCACACTGTCTTATGTTTCACCTAACATGCTGTTAGAATGTTAGTGACAGATGAGCAAGTCATTCAATCAAGACTGTCAAATGTCTAACTAGATGGAGTTGAAAAACAAAGGAAGGGAACAGAATTGCTAAATATAACGTATTCAGTCATCAAAGCATTGCACCTTCTTTGTTAAAGTGGAGTGCACATATAAAGGCTTCTCTGTGATTCTCCACCTATCACCCCACCGGGACCCCTCACTGGCTACCAGGTTTCAGTTCCGTATAGAGCTGGGGAAGCAGACATCCAGCACCCTCACCAGCTCCCTGTGACCAGAGGACAGAAGCTTTCTAAATTAAAAAAAGGAAACATCACGCGATTTCCTGGAAACTTTCAAACTGCTCTTCCGCAAAAGACAGCTAAATAAATCCAAAGTTCAAAAGCAAACTGGGAAGCTAAGCAGGCAGCACGTGCCTTGGATCCCAGCAGAGTTGCAGGCATAGACAGATCTCTGAGTTCAAGCCCATCCCACTCTCATCTGCTGAGTGAGCGCCAGGCCAAGCTATATAGTGAAACTCTATAAAAAAGAAAAGAAAAGAAAAGAAAAGAAAAGAAAAGAAAAGAAAAGAAAAGAAAAGGCAGGCTGCTGTTATAGGAGACGTTTGTTTGTTTGTTCCCAGAAACACAGAAACTATATTATTTGCAATACTGTTTGCCCAATAGCTTAAGCATATTTCTAGCTAACTCTTACATCTAGAATTAACCCATCTCCATTAATATGTGTATCGCCACCAGGATGTGGCTTACTAGGTAAAGTTCCGGCATCTGTCTCCGTTAGGGGGTACATGGCTTCTCCTGACTCTGCCCTCTTTCTCCCAGCATTCAGTTTAGTTTTCCTGCCTAACTCTGCTCTACCCTTTCACAAGCCCCAAACAGCTTCTTTATTAGCCAATGGTATTCGCAGCATACAGAGGGGAATCCCTTATCAGACTACAAAAGAATAAAATGTTTGCATTAAGAAAATATTAAAAAGACTCTTAAATTAATGTGAAAAAAGACAATCCAACAAGAAAATAAGGTAAGGGTTGGGCATGGTGACTCATACCTGTCATTCCAGCAGTCAGGGAAGAGCAAATTCAAGGCCAGCCTGGGATACCTAATGAGTTCCAGGGTAGAACTGCACAGTAAGACTTTGTCTCCAAGAAAATAAATAAATAAAAATAAAGCAATGGTATAGTTCATTGAAGAACAAATACAAATAGCCCCCAAACTGAAAATAAGCTCACTCATATTAATAATCAGAGAAACACAAATTAAGTCACTAGTTATGTTTTCCACCCGACAAGAAGTTGACATTTGAAAATGCCGTGCGTCGAGGTTTTGGGGTCCTCAGTGACGGCTGTGAGCATGCACTGGCTCCTCACCACCTGTTCACACATACACTGCTCTGTCAGACCAGTTTCTACGACTCCAAACATCTACTCATTCAGAAAAGCTGTAGCACACACAGCATCTACCGCAATATTATATAAAACAGGAGGGGGTGTGCTATTAAATAGAACACTGGCTATTCAAGGGGTGAGCTATTATATAGTAAATAAAAGGAATGATGCTTATTGTATATTGTATGATTTTTGCTTTAAATTTACAACGTAAGTACAATATAAGGCTTTTCATGTTACCAAACAATAGAATACATTTTATAAAATGAATGTGTGTGTGTGTGTGTGTGTGTGTGTGTGTGCGCGCGCGCGCGCTAGCACAAAGAAATCAAATCATTTGGAATAATAAACCAAACTTAGAGTATGAATACCATTAAAAAGTGTGTCAGAAAAAGAGCAAGATTTAGATAGAAAACCAGGTATGATGAGTTGTAGTGATATTTCATTTGTATTTTGGTAAGTAAAGCTTGTCTAAAGATCAGAGAGTAAAACAGCCACCCGGGGCAGCCTTACAGTTCAGGCAGTGATGACACACACCTTTAATCTCAGTAGTCACACTAGTTGCCACAGAAACTGGGCAGCAGTGGTTTTAATCCTTTAATCCAGCACTAGGGAGGAATGTAAGGAGGGGAGAGCTGTCAGGCTGAGTCTCATTCTGAGATTCCCGGCGGCGGCAGAATCACCATTTCAGACTGAGGTAGAGGTAAGAGCCAGTGGCTGGCTGTTTTGATTTTCTAACCTTCAGGTTTTACCCCCAATATCTATCTCTGGATTTTTATTAATCATGCAACAATGAGTCACACCGATAACCCCAGTACTTATGAAGCTGAGGCAGAAGAATCACCAGTTCGAGGCCAGTTGGGGGACACTTAGTGAGACTTTATCTCAAAACCTAAAAGAGATTTAGATGGAGATGAAAAGAACTTGTCCCCTTCCTGAAATATGAAATATTTTAATTTTCTGGAAAAATACAGAGTTCTCATTATGCTTAATGTAAAGACGATGACTCTAGCTAATGTCAATATTATATTCTTAAAGAATGAGAGAATATGCTAGATGCCCTCACCACAAAGCTATACAAGGTGACAGACACAACCACTCCACAAAGCATACATTCTTCAAAACGTCGTGTTCTGTAAGATAAATTCATACATGTAATTTTAAAAGTCCATTTTTTAAAAAAAAGTACTAAATGTTTTAAACAGAGTATGTGTTCATCAGAGTTGCCTAAAAACATTTCTTCTCAAATGTTCGAGTGGTCTGGGTGCATGGTTCAGTGGTAGAGGCTTTGACTATCATGCTCAAGGGCCCAGGTTCAATTCCCAGCATCACGGAGAGGGGAGTTATAAGCACTGACTGGGTCATGTGTATATTTGATTATATATATATATATATATATATATATATATATATATATATATTATAAAGAGAGAGAGGGGGATATAGGTGTGTTTTCAAAAGTCTGCGAGTCAAACATAATAATAGGAAAATGACCATTATAGCTTGTTTTTCAGTCCTGGGTAGAGACAAGCCCAGCCTGAAGGCTGTCTGACTTCAGAGAGGTAAAAGCATTCCAGGCATAAAGCATTTTCTGTACTCGGAGAGCCAACCCACTAAGTAATCCACTATTAGATGAAACATTAGGGCTAGAAATCTTTATTAAGCTGTAGGCTCACCTTTAAAATCAGAGAGAGCGGACCTTTGAAGAAATGAGTAGAGCCAGGAGATTTTTGTGATTAAACATTACCACGTAATTTGTCTTAAACACTTTTCCTTTTTAAAATGTCAAGATAATTATATGTTAAATATTATCTTAATAAGCCCGAGAAACTCAGGTTTTAATTATGCAAACTTAGGAAATGTGAGCTCCTAGCCTCACACCTCTTGCCTCCGGCCCCACGGAATTGCCGAGGGTTATAGCAAATCCTTCATTACCTGGCTACAGGCTAGTGGACAGCGTGACATTTTGCTTGGAAATGATATAGGATAATATAAGGGAAAATAACTGTGCTTTTTCCATTGTGCTCCTCCTGTAAGGCCATAAATAAGTGGAATTGTGCTCCTTTGATTTATATTTATAACTGTGATTATGGTGATTTATTTTGGGCTGAGTGCTGACAGGGTGCCGAGTGTTACACCAGGCTCATAAGAAGAAATGGCTATGCCCCAGAGGCTAACATACCAAGACAAACACTTCAGCCATAAAACACACCAGCTAATGCTTACTCTCGGTAGAGCAAGGCTTCTCTGAGTTCCTATGTAGGTGGAGAAAATTTCCTCCTTTACGGGGAAAGAGGTTAATGTACTTTAAAAGTCTTTGAGGCCAGTTCCAATAAAGATCCCAGACGAGGGTAGAGAAACACCCAAGTGGGCGTTCTGAGAGCGCGGGAAGGCAGTGGGCGGAGGCGGGTCCCTGGCAAACAAGCAGTCAGGTGCCGAATGAAGTGTTACAATTATAAGACTGTTCAAGGTCAAAACATCTAAATCCAAGGTACATAAAGTGTGCTGCTTTCAGTACTGCAACTGCATTAAACCTTTTGAGAATAATATAGGAGGGAAACATTTACCAATTTAAACCAATTTCAAAATGCATATTTTCCAGAGCACTTGCTTGGAAGTGTGTTATTAGTTTGACAAAAAACAAAAACAAAACCACATTTGTAGACAAATGAATTTGAAAAGTATTGTTAAAAGGGTCTCAAGTAGGAAACTTAGTATGGATATTTAACTAAACCGACACATCAAACTGTGTGCTTCCAAATAGCTGTGCTTGTACACACAGACAAAAGCTGTCCTCAGCCTAACTCCGAGAAGCCGCTGTTTAAAATGAACAGTAATGAATGAAGAGACTCAAAGCCGCCCAAGATGCCGAGAATTAAGTGACAGTTGTGGATTCGGCCAAAGATGAGACATTCACTCCGCCTCCTCCAAAGCTCAGGGAACCCTGCAAAAGGGGGAGTAAGAAGCTTGTAAGAGCTGAGAGATGGGGTGAAGGGCTGCAAACAGTCATCACAATCATCAGCTCACAACAAGCGTGGGCCCACCCAAGGCCAACCCTTGATCGACAGTCAGTCATGGAAGCGGCAAGGGCTCACGAGATCCTATGCTTTACTGCTGAGCCATTAGATAATGACAGAGTCTGGGAGAGGAATCGCTGTCTTTAGCTGTGTGTTCATTGCTGATCACACCCGGCTCCAGCAAACAGTTCCCGTATTCACACAGACAGGCTGAATAAAGCCCATAGGCCACTGCCTTAGTCACTGTCCCGTTGCTGTGAAGAGACACCATACAAAGGCAACCTCTTAAAGAGAGCATCTCATTGAGGGCTTGCTTACAGTTTCAGAGGGCGAGTTCACGGCCACCATGATGGGGAGTATAGCGCAAGGCAGCTTGGCATAGCACTGGAGCAATATCAGAGAGCTTATGTCTGATCCACAAATAGGAAGCCAAGAGTGAGAGGCTGGGCCTGGCATGGACTTTTGAAATCTCAAAGCCAGTGACATACTTCCTAAGACATCCTAAAGCAGCTCCACCAACTAGGGACCAAGCATCCAAACACATGAGCCTATGGAGTCCGTTCCCATTTAAACCACCACGGTGACAGAATAAAGTCAATAGGCAAGAACATGAGTTAGAGCTTTGTGGGGAGGGGAAGGATGGAAAGGGGTGGCAAGGAAATGGAAGAGCATGGGGGTGAGAGCAGCCAACATAGGTTGGAAATGTGTAAAAATATCTAACAGCGATAGATAGCAAGAAATAGAAGGAGCTTGATTGGGAGACCAATCAAGTCGGCCATAAAAGTTGTCATCCTCTAAGTTTACCTACAGGGCAGTTCTAAAAAGCTCTTCACGGGCCTTTTCTAGGATACTCACACTGTTGTCAATCACAAAGTTGACTGACACGAGGATGAACAGAACTTCCACGGTGGTTCAAAGAGTTGCTTTCCCAGTGCAACCCTTGTAACAAAAAGCTGGATGGACCCTGCTGTTTCCACCACACCTCACTTCCGAAGCGTGGTTAGAAGAACCGGGAAAGCAAACTAACACCAAATAAATGAGTCTACACATCTGTGGTAGCCAGCTTCCTAGGAGGTCCCCAGTGATTACTACTGCCAGGTTTTCCTACCCTGGGGTATTTTCTTCCCACAATAAATAGAACTAACTCGTGGGCCTGATAGAGTGTGACTGCCAAGACTAGGTCACGAGCCACATTACAGCTTCTACCTTGCTGGCTTGGATGGCTTGCTCTGGGGAAAGCCAGCTGCCTTGTTGGGAGACCACCCAGCAACTCATGGAGGGATGCGGGCAGTAATGAATGCGGTACCTACAGATGCTCCAGCGAGTCTTCCTGGAAGCGTTAAGTCAAGTCTCCAGATGACTACAGCTCAGCCAACGTCGTGACTGCAACCCCAGTCCCTGAGCCAGGGCCACCCATAAATACTCCAAAATTCCTGACTCACAAAAACAGCGTAAGATAGTACGAGCTTGTTGTATTAAGCCATGTTAGAGGAATCCGTCCGTAAGTCTCGTGAGAGGAGCATGATCCAAAGAGACTGTGAAATACACGGCAGCATAGAACTGTATGAGTCACTGAGCAACAGAGGAGAGTCACGTCTGAGCGATCAATTCCTGGAGGTGGGCAGAAGAGGCGGGAGAGAAAGGACTGTGGTACGTGGAGTCTGGGAAACAATTGCCCTCTAACAATTTACCTGAGATAATTAACACATAATGAAAAGAAAAAAAGAAAGAAAGAAAGAAAGAAAGAAAGAAGGAAGGAAGGAAGGAGAGAAGAGAGAAAGAAAGAAAGAAAGAAAGAAAGAAAGAAAGAAAGAAAGAAAGAAAGAAAGAAAGAAAGAAAGGGCTCACCATTTTGGAGGCCCCAGTCCATGGTGGATCGGCCTTGTTGCTTTAAGCCTGTGGCCAGGCAGAAGTCACACCATGGTGATAGCACGTGGCTGAGGGAAATCACACCAAGGTCAGTAAGAGAGGAAAGGGAAGATGACTGAAATTACGATCCTATAGTCCCCTCAAAGGCACATCACCCAATGACCTAAAATCCTCCCTCTGGATCACACCGTTCAAAGGTTCCACCATCTCCCCGTAACACTAGCCTGAGGACCAACCCTTTAACACGTAGGCCTTTGGGAAAATCTCCAAACTGAAGCACAAGTCCCATCAAGGACATTTGGGAACCCTGCATCTCTACAGCTGCGTACAGACATCTGGATGGAGACGGAAACCATCCGAGAATGATTCAAGTCTGCTGGGACAAAGGATCTGACCCCAAAGCATAGGTGTTTAAATGTACGCCCATCCGCTTTTGCCATATCCTCATTTCTGTTGACAATCTCTAAAGAATTCTGTACACGGGAGCTGGAATTATCTTCTCTCGTTACACCAAATGCAGAAATAGCCCATGACCAATGATCCATTGCAGCTGCCAATGGAAATAAATTTACCTGAAACTTTACAGCAGGCTCAATACCCGGCCTTGCCCATGGAAATGCACGTAGCAGTAATCAGTATTCCTCTCCAGGCCCAGACCTGGTAGATAATTACAATTAAGCTTCAATGGATTAGCTGCCACAGGGACAGTAGAGAGTGGAAGGTACAGTACGGCGCTACTTTTTCTTCTGCAGCAATTCTGGGCAGGAGGGTGGATCTTGGGTTTGGGTTTGGTTTTCCCCTCCGCCACAAGAAAACAAAAAAAGTTATATCCAATTAATTTAGAAGCACATCAGGATTGACTGCAGGTTGTGCTGGTGGCGGGAGGAATGAGGTTCCGAGCAACCCTCTCCACGATGTTAGCAATACGAGGGTCACTGGCAGTACTTCCCGAGCCTCCAGTTTACATTTTTCAATTAGGAGATAATCAGTGTGTCATTATGACTAAAAATTGTGGGGATGACCTTTTGGCTGTCTATTTTAACCAGCAAATCTGCAGGGAGGGTTTGATGGAATGCATGACAGGAGAACAAGGCGGGTTATACTGGTGATAAATAAAAACAATTATCGCACTTATTATCTGATAGATAATTTATTGTGATTTGCCATTCATCCATCTCACGCCACCTCCTGGATGAAAACACACCCCGAAGAGTGACTTCGGCGGCGTTCCCTGCGACATGTCAGAAGCTCTTGTCTGTGAAGCACAAAGGAGCCATTTACCTGGGATAGAAAGAGCTGTCGTTGCACACTTGATCATTTTAATCAATGCAGATAAATTATGCCCCTCATAAATGGTAAAGCAGTACTGCTCACTGACTTTAAAAAGGGAAATCTTCGAGAAGCCAGTTAAAGGAGAAGTCATAGCCCAACCCTTAGGAGTTTGCTCTGCTTCGGATCCTGTCATCAGTTCTTGCTAAAAAGCCATCAGTCCACACATGTTAGTCAGCACTGGAAGCACGATCCTAAATACAGACAGTATGTCCTCTCACAACAGGGTAACGAAATTCTTTACAAAACTCCAGAAATTCAACTGGTGAGAACTGGCTGAATTTGTAAAACTGATTCTAAATGTTGGAGCTCCCTGACCAACGCTATGTCTCATTGCTCCCTCTGCTTCTGAAGAGTTCTGACGGCCACGTGTGGCCATGACAACACGGCTTCTCATTGCTCTCTCTGCTTCTGAAGAGCTCTGATGGACACATGTGTAGTATGTTCAGCTCCGGAGCTGGATGAGTGAAGGAGACAGGCCCTTTGGACACACGAGTCATACTTCTGATCTCAACTGCTGATTACTTAACTGTCATTGGCAAGACTATTTTCCCTTCTGTACACTCAAGAAGAGACACCAGCTCTCTTCTTTGTACTTTTTGTTCTTTTTCAAAAGTAGAGTTTAAGGGAAATAATTTGACTTTCTATTGTCTCTTATGCTAAAGAGATACTTCTTGTGCGATTTTGCTGTTTGGCTTCTTTTTTTCTTGCTATCTGTGGTCAGTTTTGATTTTCTGTATTCAGGCATCCTACCAACAAGCCTGCCCTCATTTCATGGGCTCCCAGGAACACTTTGAGGGCAGAAATCCATGTATTGCTATCAGAAAACACAAGCTGAAATTACCTGTTGTGGTCTTCCCCGCAAGGGGAGAACACTTTTAAAACACTGTGGAGAATGCGATTGTTCAACTGTGTGAGCCACGTGGCTTTCTCAGAGGCAGGAAATGCTTCCTTACAGCCTCCCAAATTCCTCCAGCTACAACAGAAGCCTGTTTAAATTTGCTTTTAGGACACGGAGGTCGACTGGTCTCTTTTATTCCACTATGCGGGAATCAGCTTCTCCACTATCGATATTTCCTCAGAAATATGGAGACTAGAAATGACCTGTGGACCAGTGTTCTTCACTCAGTGTGCCTGTCAGCTGTTGTCACTGTGATTAATACCTGGCCGAACCAAATTCGAGGAAGGAGTGTTTAAGCTCATGTTTTCAGGTGTATTAGTCAGGGCTCTCTAGAACAGGACCAGTGGGCTGAATAAAGGAATGCATTAAGTCCATTTACATCAAAATATCAACAGCTTCCTCACAACTGGGAGGCTGAGACCCTACTTGCTAGTGGCTTGAATAAGTGCTCATCAGACAGAGTAGTCCCCCAGTGGCTGACTCACACAGGGGAGGCTGACTTCCTAGCAGTCTCTCAGGGCCACAGGAAAGCTGGGTGCTCAGCAGGCCCAATCTGAAGCTGAAAATCCTGGAAAGTTCCTGCAGAGCTGCTTGTCCTTAGTGCACAATGGAAGCCTGGAGCCACCGGTCCTGGTGCCAGCAGAGGAATCAGCAGCAGCAGCTGTAACAGGGTCAACCAAACCAGGCAGCTGGAGGGAAGGCCAAGCAAGCAACACGAAGGAAGAGCCTTCCTTCTGCTACTCTTTCTCGTCTGGGCTGCTGGCAGAAGTTGCCTCCCACAATCAGGATGGGTCTTCCCACACCAACTAAGCAACCATGGAGGCCTGCTACTCAGGTGATTCGAATTTGTGGCAAGTAGACATTAAAACCAACTATGATTAGAGATTTCACTCCATGGTCACGTAGGCCTCTGGTTATTGTTGGCCAGTGTTAAAGCAGAGTGTCGTGGCAGAGAAAGGGAGGTGGACCACAGCTGCTTGCCTCGCAGTGACCAGAAAACGGAGATGGACAGAAAGGACCCTCTTCCAACTAGGCCCCGCCTCCTAACAACCCACTCAGCTATGAATATTCATCAGTGAGTTAGTCCTCTGAGGGGTTGCAGCCTTTGTGAGCCAATCCCCATGCAACAGTGGAATCACCCGACGACGGGGACCAAGTTTTCAAGACGTAAGTCTTTTGAGGGACGACACTTCAAATCCAAACCGTACCATTCACAGTCAGAAAATCTTGTAGCCACTATCAGAAGCTGAGTCGGGATCAATATCATAGCCCACAGCTAGCACAGCCTTGAGAGACCCCGACCCCACATATCTTATGAGTGCCCTCTGTGGCAATGCAATTTTAAGGGATGGGTAGGATCCTAAAGTAAGTTTGACTTACCTACGGACCGTCTCTAAGACATCACCTGTAAGTCACAGGACATCTTAGTGAAGAATCCTAGGGACTATTCCAGGAAAGCACATGAAACCAGGGCAGCTGGAAGTCTGCGGCAAGCTACCATTCACTACTTTAATGTCATTCTCCTGTGTCCCTCCACACCACATCTGTCTGCGACTACAGCATGGCCAGACCACACAGGTATAGTCCTAAAAAGAAAAAAGGCAAAATTTCACATGCATCCCTTCCATGTCTGTTCCTCTTTTTCAAAGATAATTCCCTTTGAAGCCCATTATCCAGCTCCCCCTTCCAGACGTTCCATAGAATTCAGTGAAGGGGTACTAAATTAACAAGATTTAACAGAACGCAGAGGGACAAGCCTTCACCTTGAAGCAAATCCAGGGTGGCCCTTCTGCCAAGATGGGACCTTCCAGCACTCCCCAGCAAGAAAACTTACAACCCATAGAATTCCAGACACCCTCGGGGGGGGTCCTCGCCACTTAGCACCTGTGGGTTTGGATCTAAGCAAACAGAAAACTAGGAGAGAGGACAAATCATCAGTAAATCTCTTAGGCGTCCATCCACAAATCCGAGGAGCCGAGGGAAATAACCAGGAAGGCCTTGAAGTGATGCTACCAGAAAGGGAATTATGAGCTGGTTGGCATCAGGGAAGCTGTTGGGATAAATCAAGGGAGTGAAACGTCAATACTGAGGGATGCAATCTGTGAAGAGAGGACAAAGGGGTGGGAAAGGAGGGCTTGCGCCATAGATCAAGGAGAGGGGGACGCGCAAGGAAATACAGATGGATGATAAAGGAAGTGGCAGTGTTGACGCTTTATGAGCTAAGGTAGAAGAAATATACGAAATAAAGGAGAATTAGCAGCAGGTGTCCTCCGTGTGCTACTAAATCAGAATGAACTCACTGATAAATTACCATACGGGGGGGAAACAGATACCATGTCCCCATAAATAAATAAAATATATCATGCAGTATAAATCTCAATGCCCATGTCTCACCTCCCCCTGCTACTCCCTCTGAAATGACCTGAGGTTTCTGGAGTTCCTCTCCATCTTTTCCTCCTTCTGACTCTCAAGTAAGTGTGGTCGCAAAGACCCCTGTTTAACTGCATGTTGTGGAATGAACGATTTATAGTTTGGGTTTGGCTCCCTCGGGTCCCAGAAGCAGACTCTGACCTCTTTGGGGTTTAAACAGAAATAAATAAATATATAAACAAGCCGAACATAACTAAATGCTAAGTGACAAGATCACAAGACTCTGCTACTGGAGATTTCAATTACTGGGACATTGTTTAAGGGATAATAAACGCGGAGCAAACTACAGGTCATCCGGGGATTTTTAGAGCAGCGTTGCTCTTAGGGCCTTGTTTCATAAAGTGGAAAGGGCAGCTAGAGGTGAAGTAATTTGGGCCTGCTCACGACTCATAGGAAAAAAACAATCAGGAGTCTTGAGGTGAAGGGGACTTGGGAGCATGACCCGATTCCATTTGCTATGCCTGCCTTGTGCGACTTCTCATAGATACACAAACTAGGCAAAAGGGGAAGCCATAAGAGGGAATTCTACCCTGAAAGTTAAAACTCCCGAGGGACAAATCAGGGGTGCAGAATTGCACTGCGAAATGTCACTCTCTAAAGGGCTTAAACAAGAAGCATGATAAATATTACTACTCCGCAGTGCCATAAGGGTGTTGGGGACTCAATCACTGCTCCGATTTTGCCCAACAAGTGAGAGAAGGCAGTTAGAGGAAAATAAACCCTGCTCCAAAGAGCTTTCAAGGCCAAAGGCAGTCGAGAAGAAGCAAATGGGAAAGCCACTAATACGGCCATCAAACGCACACATAACTTGGGTACTTCCCAGCCTCGTGGCCTCTGGGTTTCAAAGCACCATAAGGTCAGGGTAAGCAAAGAACAAATAAAGTTGAAGGTCAGAAAGGTCCAGAGGAATGCAGACAGGGACCAGAGCAAAAGCAGCCCATAGCAATCCTTAAGACCAGCTTCTTGAAAGAGTCTCAGCCAACACTTGCAAGAACCTGGTAAAGTCCTCCAAGATGCGGCAAGAATGTCTAAGCCTGGAGAACAGCTGCATTGCTAATCTGGGCACAGATCAAAGACTTTCCAAATAGCTCAAAATCAACATCCAGGGAGGGGGGGGGGGGAGTGTGCAATGAGAGAAACTTTACAGAGCCCGTGTGCGCGTGTGTCTGTGTGTGCGCGTGTATCTGTGTGTGTCCAGTTCTTTAGTGAGTGAAAGTGTTTTTGAACGTTATTTTTTGTCATACCTGTTTTCAACCTGGGAAATGGGCTGGTATCAGGGTCTATGACTCAAGCATGACCAAGGTTTCCCAAGCTAGCCACCTGCAGGAGGTCTGCCAAGAATGGACCTAAGGGAAGGCCGTCTGTGCACCATGAAAGAGAAGGCAGAAAGAGTCAAAATCCCAGGAAGGCTTTGCATTCCAACTCTCCTTGGTGCTTGAACCCCTGGCTATGAACAAGGCTCTTGCCAAGTCTCAACGAGTCAGAGCTGCCGCCGAGGGCGAGGCAGAAGAGTTCGACTCAGACTGGGATTCCCCAACATGGATGGTAAAAGTCCATTCGCACATGCCTATAAAATATACTAGTGCATATGAAAAAAAGAAGGATAATATTTATAGTATTGCCTCATCTTCATTTTTAAAAGCACACACTACAAATTTATATATTTTATGTGCATAGAAAAAGATCTGGACCAATATAGCAAAATCTTTAACACTTTATTCAACTGAAAGCAGGGGCTGGAAGAGGACTTTTTTTGCTTGATTCATTTCTGTGTTATTTGTAATAACTGTATTGTTTTTATAACTTTCATAATAACTGACTTATTTTTATAACTTTAGTATTCTCAGAATTCAACCTTGGAACTCCCTCGCTGACTTTTACAGTTGCTTGTTAAAATAACATTTGTCTGTTCAGCCTCCGTGAAATCTCTTAAGGTCAAGAATTTACCCTCTCTGTGAAACAGAGAATGACTGGGTTGATGGTTGGGGTTAAGGAAGAAAGAAAAAAGAAAGAAAGAAAAGAAAAAGATACAGAACATCTATATATAATGCCTGAGACTTGCCTGGATCTTGAGCAAAAGAAAGTGATATTTTATTGTGGTTGCAGGACATTATTACAATAATTGACAAATTCTAATGTGTCCATAAATTTAATAGTATCATTAACTTAATTTACTTATTTTGATAATCACACTGTGATTATATAAGAAAATAACTTAATGCTTAAAATACTTAGAGTATTTAAGCATAAAGGGATATGTGTGTTTCTTAATAAGGTCAGAAAATAACATTTAAATATAGATGCAATCACAAAGAGAAAGAGGAAGGAAATAGGCTTAAATTTCGTGTGGAAACTATGCCAGAATTGTTTGATCTGTCCTTGCAATTTGTCTGTAGTCTGACATTATTCCCAAGATAAAGTTCTGGGAAATCAGGGAAACAAGAAGGCAGGGAAGTACGGAGGTGGCCTCCTCTGTCACCACTGTCTCTAAAGGAAGCAGTCCGTCTCTATTTTGTTGTTGGTGTTTAGCGCTTTCATTTATTGGCATAGCTTGAACTTGCTAATAAAACCTGATATACATTCAAAAAGCTGAGTTCTGAACATTATTTTGTGTATGGTGTATGTGTATGTGTTCGTGTGTGTGTGTGTGTGTGTGTGTGTGTGTGTGTGTGTGTAGGTACATGTGGAAGCTAAAGGCTAATATCAGGTTTTGTTCCTCAATCTTTCTCCACCATGTTTATTGAGACAAGGTCTCTCACTGGGACCTGGACTCACCAGTTCAACTAGACTGGTGGGCCAGCAAGCCCCAGGCCTGCACGTGTCTCCCCAGGCTTGCATGTGTCTCCACCTCCTCAGCTCTGGGACTGTGGGTGTTCACCTCACTGCTGCAACCAGTTATTTTGATGTAGGTGTGGCAAACACTTTTTTGTGTATATTTTTGTTTTTGTTTTTGCCTTTATTTTTCAGGACAGGGTTTTCCTATGTAGCCCTGACTGTCCTGGAACTCTCTCTGTAGACCAGGCTGGCCTCAAATTCAAAGATTCACCTGTTTCCCAAGTTCTGGGATTAAAGGTGTGTGCCACCACACCCAGCCAAGACCCGTCCACAGCCCTTCTCAAAATTAAGACTAATTAATAAACACACTCAAAGATATCTCGTGCATAAATAAACCTTGGGAGTCAGTACGATTATCCTAACCTGCTAATTGTGAGGTTTAATTGAGGATAGTCATAGAAGAAATCTATGATCAGAATAGAAGTCGAGTTTACTAGTTGGATTTTTTAAGTCAGAATTTTGGGATACAGTAGCTCTCCTGCCGTGGAAAATCGCCCCTGGGAAACTACAAGAGTTCATCAAAGGCGGAGGGTCAGAGTCCTCTGTCGGCTCTGGTGAGACACTGGTCATATTGCTATGCACCCCATAAATCACAAATAATAATATCCCGAGGCGGTCTCTTCTGTATTAAAAGATAAGAACTCTGTTTTTGTTTCCAGAACCATTGCTCTCTCTGCCCGCATCACACGGCTCATGTAATTCAGAAGATAGACTTCATTCAAAGAATGAAAAATAGGTGAGTCTGAGTCCCCGCGCCTCTCTCCATCAATTCAGCAAGCTGCAGAACGTTATCTGCTTGTAAGTAGCCCAAACTCCTGCAGCAAGATGAATCTCTTCCCTCTCAACAGGTTTCTTTTGAAGTTCTACCACAAACTGTGTTAGCACTACAGGAGAAAAGTCTGTGTTGCTGTAGAAAGCCAAAGTAAGAACTCAATAGAGTGCAAAGCAGACCTCATCGAAGGAAAAAGGAGGGACAGGATGGAAGAGGAGGAGGAAGAGGGAGGAGGATGAGGAGTCTTCGTATTTCTTCTTCTTCCCCTTCTTCTTCTTTCGATCCTCTTCTGGTGTCTTCTTCTCTCCTCTCCTCCTCCTCCTCCTCCTCCTCCGCATCCTCCTCCGCACCGCCGCCTCCCCTCCACTCCTCCTACGCATCCACAAAAACACATAGCATTTGTAAGTAATGGGCCTTGGCAATAAGGTAAGGAAACACACACCATGTGGCCTGGCAAATGGGGGACCTGCTCAAGTCATCTTCCAACAGGAAGTAAGTCCAGAGGTTTTGTGCACACATCCTCCAGCCTCGCCGCTCACCAGCTGGAGGGGGTGTGTAAAGTACACGGCATCTCACGCCCCCCCCCACAGATAAACTGATCTATCCACACCACATTTTAGGAAGATTCAGAGCATTGTCAACGTCTATTACTGGAGTTTGGCAAACACCAGGCTACGGGAAGCGATGCCATGGTCAACCCAGCTTGTGCGTAAGAGAAGTAGGAAGAGAGGATGCCTACATACAAGCCCTATCCACGGCAAGCAAAACAACAAAGACCACCTTCAGAACGCCCTCTCCCGCGGTTCGTCCCTCCATCCACAACTCACACCACCTTCCCTGAGTTTTGGATCCATAACTGGCATTCACCCCAAGTGAAGAGCGGTGGCTACGGACTGACTCTAAAGGCTGGCATGTCAAAGGGCATTGAGAAGAAATTAAAAATGAAACCACAGTGTGAGGCAATAGCTACCACTGGTTACACAGGCAGAAGGAATAATGTGAGTGTGTCACGGAGACAGCCGCACCCACACGGTCATGCAGCAGTGCTCACGACAGCCAGTTTACGAGATTAAACGAAGTATTTGTCAGGGGATGAAACGAAGAAAGAAAACATGGAGGATTCACACAACAAAATATTTATTATTCAGCCTTACAATGGAAAAAAAAAAAGATCTGTTAACTGAGGTAGTGTGAATGAATGCAGAGAACACTGTGTGAGGAACAGGAAGACATGCGGATAGATTTGAAGAGACGGTCAAGGGTACAACTTTCCAGTTACATCCGTAGAATCAATTTAGAGGGTCTGTAGTTAGGCAGAATGGATTGCACTCTTTAATGATTTTATTTTTAACTGTATGTATATGGGAGGGGCTGTCGGTGCCTTGGAGTACAGGTGCCTGCCGAAAGGGGCATCGGATCCCCTGGAGTTGGAATTGCAGGTGGTTGTGAGCCATCTGACAACGTCTGACAATGAGTGCTAACAACCTGAGTCCTCTGCACAAGCAGGGCCCACCCTGAGCTGTCTCCCCAGCCCCTTCCACCGTCCTTGTCAGTGTAGTCTTAGCAGACGGGTAGTAATTTTTGCAGTGCGGTATCACTTTCAATACATGAGAATGATGCGTAATGATCAGATCAGGGTAATTGGCGTATCAATCACTTCTGCTATTTACCAGTTCTTTTTGTGAGAATATGCAAAATCCTCTCTGCTGGTTATTTTGAAATAATCGATTAATTGCTGCCACCAATCGTGTCCTACTGATCCAGAATCTAAGAAGTCGTTCCTCATACCCAGCTGTACCCTCTAACCACCCTTTATCCATCCCTTTCTTCCCTTGATCCTTCCCAGGATCCAGCAACAACTATTGCATCCCCTGTTCTTTTGAGATCAGCTTTTTGGCTCCTATGTATGAGAGCATATAACATCATTGCCAGCCTGGCTTACCACACTTAGCGTAATATCCTCAAATTCCATTCATGTTGCCACATAACAGATTTTCACTCTTTTGTGGCTGAAAAAGAATATATACCATATACTGTTATTATACGACAAATTCTTTACCCATTCACCCAGCGACGGACATCTAGGTCTGTTCCATTTCTGGGCTACTATGGACAGGACTGCAGTAAACTTGGGAATGTAGGTATCGCTTCGACATACCTACTCCAGTTACACAGTAGAAAGCTTGCTCAGTCACCGAGATTTCTGCTTCCACTGTCTTCAGAACCTACCACTCTTTCCTGCAACGTTTACATTCCCAGGGGATGGGCGCTCCCTGCACTCTGGACCCCAGCCCAGATTGGTTATTTTCATCTTTTTATTTATAACCATTCTAACTAGTTTGAGATATCTCATTGAGTTATTTTCTTATTTGCTTTTCTCTGATGACTAGTGAAGTTAAGCATTTTGCTATGGAATTGTTCATTTGTTTATCTTTCGGGGAAATGTCTATTTGGGTCATTTTCCCATTTCCTAATCTGATTATTTGGTTCTGTTGGTCTTGTTGCTAAGGGTTCCTTAAAGGTTCTGAATGGCCTGTGAATGTCTCCTGCTGTTCCGTAGCTGTCCCTTCGCTCTGTAGACTGTTTTCCTTTGTACACAGACTTCCAGTCCTGATAAAATCTTCTTTGTTGGTGTTCTATGATTTGGGGATCATAGTCCAAAAAACCTTTCTCCAGATTAATGTTCAGAAGCGTTTCCTAGTAATTACATAGTTTGGGGGTCTCACATTTCAGTTTTTATCATTTTCTAATGTAGGCTGAGATGAGTGGCTGATATAGCCTCTTTCCTCCTCATGTATGGCTGTCAATCACTTCAGCACCACTTCCTGATGAGACTGTCCTTCCCCTGGACGTATTCCTGCTGACAATGGCGAAAATCGGTTGGAGAGAAATGTGTAGAAAATTCTGGGTTCTGTGGTCTATCCCTGTGGTCCGTGTATCAGGGTTCCCAGGTTCTGTGCTCTATCTCACTGGTCTGTGTATCAGGATTTTTGCTAGAACCTTGTTTCAGTCACAATAACTTCCTAGCATGTTTTTTTTTTTAAATTTTCGAGACAGGGTTTCTCCGTAGCTTTTGGTTCTTGTCCTGGAACTAGCTCTTTTAGACCAGGCTGGCCGCGAACTGACAGAGATCCGCCTGCCTCTGCCTCCCCAGTGCTGGGATTAAAGGCGTGCGCCACCACCGCCCGGCTTTCCTAGCATGTTTTTAATCCCAACATTATAATGCCTCTGGCCTTATCCCTTTTGTTCAGGACTGCTTTGGCTGTTGGGGAAACTTTCTTAGTTTGTGTGTACATTCTTGAAAATGTATAAGATAGTGGATTTTAAGGGTTTTTATACACACAACATGGATTTTAAGGGTTTTTATACACACAGAAAATACCATATAATGCATGTGCAAATAGACTCATTTTAGCCATTCCACATGTGAAGGGAGAGAGAGAGTATATATGTATGATTTAGCAAGCTCCTTGGCAGACAGACCTAAAGAAACTCAGTATGTCAAAGAGATATACGCACTCTCGTGTTTACTAGAGTCCTGTTCACAGTAACCAAGAGATGGTATCTACCCAGATGTCCATCATTGGATAGATTAAAATGTGTAATATATATCATACATATACATATAAATATATATATATATTTCAAAACAACATATATACATGATGAATTATTCAAATTTTCAATTACATTTTTCAAACTAAAACAAAAATAAGAAAGTGTTCAAGTGTGAAACCACTCTTTGTAGGTCTCTGGGATGCACATCAAGCCTCACATAACTGCACACCATGGCATACAGAAGCCCCAGTCCCCATTTCTAACTGGACTGTAGAATGAGGGGGGACTTCAGTTACCCTTTACCAATTTGCTTCTATTCACACAAGGTCCCAGTCCAAAGTGCAGACCATGATGCATCTTGTCCACATCACACCAGACCACCATTGTGTCCCAGTCACCTGAAATATGATTGGTGCCCAGGACATCTGTGAATGCTTCAACGTCCACCCCAGTGAGGTCCGTTCTGTTGTTTCTATTGGAAGTGCCCATGTCACCTTGTGACATCGCATCACTGAGCACAGTTGTCCTCTCCACCGACTATAACCCTATCTGTCAAAGGGCTGCCACTTCCCAGTGGGCAGCAAGGTATCTGGCTGGAGCCTGGGCATCCCCTGCGGCACCATCTGAGGCCCATAGCTGAGCTGAGTTTCTCCATATTCCCTATCTTTCTTTGGCTGAGAGGTATAAAAATAGTATAGACAAAGCTAGGAAATATAGGCATAAAAACTGCATAGACAGAGCTGGGAACTATAGTATAAAAAGTGCATAGACGGAGCTGGAAACTATACAGCTCAGTGAGTAAGAGTGTCTGTTATGCAAGCATGCATGCTGAGTTTCAAACCCCAGCATCCACATAAAAGCCAGGCATGGCCACATATGCTTGTAAGACAAGCACTTGGGGAGGGAGGAGAGGCAGAACAGGCAGAGTTCCAGGAGCTCAGTGTCCAGCCCACCTGGCTGAAACAACAAGCTTCAAGTACAGTGAGAGAGCCAGCCTCAAGAGAATGATGAGGGAGTTACAGAAACATACTGGCATCCTCCTCTGCACGTGCACAAACAGGTGCTTACACCTATACATACAAATACACACACGCACGCGCGCGTGTGCACACACACACTCTCTCACATACACATTTTTAGCCTAAGAAAACCTGCATGGACACCACTAACACCTCACTGAACTGTGATAACCCTAAGTACGTCAGTTCTTATTCCCAGTTCACCTTCTGCCTGAGACCTGGGAAGAGACTACGGGAAAGGTTTAGAATACCTTGCCACCCAAGACCAGAACCCAGAAGTTGAAGAGCCGGGCTTGTCATATACCTCCTTCTTTCCACTGGAGTGAGATCTTCTCCTAGGATTTCCTGGATCCTTTCTGCAAATAAACCTTCTAGGGCTGAGGGAGAAAATTTCTACTGCTCTCAGCCACCAACCTTGTGGTCATTTATCACAGTAGCAACTAATACAAAGACTTTCTGTGTTTGGGAACCAGCCTTGTCTTTAAGTCATTCCCAAGCCCAGCATTGCTGCTTCCCATTGTCCTGGAGATAGAGAAGAGCTGGCACCTGTTGAGGTGCCCAAGCCCTGTCACTCCCCACCTATCTCCTCAGCTAATGCTTGCAACAACGTAAAGAGGACATCAACAGCCACAGTTTGTCAGTAAAGATCTGCTGTCTGTTCAGAACCCCGTAAAAAGGTAAACATTTAAGGTAGAATCCAATCCTAGATGCTACGCTCTTTCTTCTAAGCTGCAGCTACTTAGAAACTATGAATCTTTTTGACCCTTTCATTTCTGAAAGGGAAAAGACAAATGGAAATAACCCTTTCCTGACGCCATTTCCACAGGAAACCAGAGTCTGACCCAGGCAGAATATCTAATTTTATCAGGGCCAGAAATTGCCCATGGCTTCTCATTCAGGGAGTGGGAAGATGGGGTCCGTAGAACCTTTGGGTGATATTATCTAAGGGTCATCTGGGCCACAGGCATCCTGGTCTCCGCATGCCCCTAGAAGTGGCATATTGAGGAGAAATGCAGTCCCACAGGAAGCTTCCTGTTCTCACTCAACAGTTCTCTCCCATGGAGCCAAAATGGGCTCTACTTCCTCCTTGGCAGCCACGAGGAACAATTCCAAACAGTTAAGAAATGGGACACAGACAAGAACAGAACTTGCTCTTTGGCCACTAAATTAGCTTGATCTTTGATCTCTTCCCTATACACCACCATTTCTGGTCCCTGTTCCATCCCGGGTGGTCCTCCAGCCATACACTAATCAGGCCTTGTTCTACCATAAAGGGGGAGCCCATGACAGGTCTCGGGTTCAGCTGTTGGCAGGGGCATTCCCGGCCCCCTCCATCTGGATTGCGGCCCCAGCCCCTCACACTCAACCTCCTCCAAAATGCCTTCCGTCTCCGCAGGGGTGGTTCTGCAGCTAACACCAGAAGCACATTAACTCCCGGAAGCCTTTGGCCAGCCCACTCACCCACCTGCCTTGGAAGGCTCCCACTCTGAAGTGGCAATGTGATCCATCGTGTTCTGCAGCCCACACAGCACAGGGGGAAATTAATGACACTGACTGTCATTAATTTCAGAATATCAGAAGCGACTCAACTAGACAGCAGCCTTCACAACAATGCTCTGGAAAGGAATGTCCCATTTTTAGTCTTCAATAAGAAAAGCAGAAGGGGTGCTGGGGGAAGTGTGCGTGCCTGTGTGTGTGTGTGTGTGTACAGAGAGATAGTATGCATACCTATATGCATACAGGTAATGAAGCGCAAAGCCGTTCGCCTACCAGTCGCAGCAGGACCTGTGCTCTACCAACCCATGTGAAAACCAGGGACGAGGGTTGATCTTTCGCTCGCCCTTTAAGTACTTTCCAAACACCAAAGGCAGTGAACAGAGACATATTTGATTTAGAATCTCAACCCCTCCCCTGCGGTTTGCAGATGGGGACTTCCCAAGCCAACCCAATGCGAATGGAGCGGGCACAAGGACAGAGGCCCCTCTGATCATCCATCACCCACTCCAGCGGTTCTGCTTCATTGCCTGCCCACCAGACCTCAAGAATGAAGACTGCTCTCTCTCCCTCCCTCTCCCTCCCCCCCCTCCCT